>NC_040043.1:33686648-33914091 GCF_003713205.1 Coffea eugenioides
GTTTTGTTGCAGCTGATGGTTCGGCCAAATGAGAGGGAAAGAGGCGTGTGATATGCTGAAATAAAGCTTCTAAAGTAAGCTTAAATGTGTGGCCACAATTCGCCGAAAGTCAACTCTCTCTCGCGCGTGTACGTGCGCATTTTGGGCTCGATTCTTTTCGAGTTTATTTCACTAGTGCACTAAACCTCTAGTACACTTATATTCATACAAATATTATTCACTCTTAATTATCCCAAAATAAGGGTCTAAAGTCCCTCAATTAAAATCGCGCGTGTGAAAACGCGTATCTCCAATTTGAGCGCGATAACGCGAAACCTCCAAGAAATCCTTATAACGATAATACTAATAACTATCACTTGAGTATTTAATCGTTAAAATACCTAATTTAGGTCCATTGTATAAGTCTTTAATATTCCAAGCCTATTGTACTCTCAATCGGGTAAAATTTCCAAGCACTATTCACTGTTCTCACTAAACGCGCTCCCGGAAATTAATTTTTGAAACAAGTCACTTTAAAAATATAATGAAACTATATTTCCACGTAATTAGGTTCAATAGGTCTAGAAAATAATACTCGGAATAAATGAACAAGTAAATAATTAAATAAGTTCAAAATAGGGTTTTAATAGGAGTTTTACGAGTCCTCACATGAGTCGAGTATTAACTCCTCAAATCTCCAATAAATTTGTATCCATGCGTCTTTTGGAAAACTATCCACGCGTGAGTAGTATATGCTCACTTAGAACTTATTCACCTTTAATTCTCGATTAACTTTTCTTAATCTGCTATTGTCCGTTCTTAATTTCCCCAGGATAATCATACTCTCGAATATAATATCACCTTGAAACACTCGTGTTCATTATTTCTCACCTAAACAATCCTCCGAAAATTGAAGTTGTTAACGGGACGTTTTAAAAGCATAATGAAGACATTATTCCATACGAATGGATTTAAAATGGTCGTAATAAATTATTTGGGGAAAACAGGTGGATAAATACTTAATTAAACCATTAATATTCGATAAAAATAAGAAATTTTTCGGGTCCTCACATCCTCCCCTCCTTAACAGAATTTCGTCCTCGAAATTCACACCTGAGAAAATATCATTCCCTTCATGGTTAAGCCTATCAGATCGATCACCAACTTACGTATTTCCAACTTATACTTGACAATTTCCATTCATTCGACTAGCAATCAAACCTTGATTTTTTCTTCAATAGGCATTTTAACTTCCGAGTCATAGAGCAGCTTAATCGGCCTCATGTCTACCTCATATAGGCAATATCTTCACTTCTTTAAGGCAAATATTGTAGTTATTTACTCCCAATCAGGAGTTGGCTACTTCCTCTCGTAATATTTTAACTTCCTAGAGGCATATACAATCACCTTATCATGTTTTATTAATATACATTCTAAACCATCCTTTGAATCATCTGTGTAAATCACAAAATTACCTCCTACACATGTACACCGATTAACATTCTTCATCTCAAGATTTTCCCTTACATTTAGAACCTCAAATGGTTTGCCAAGTCTTGCACTCTTACAAAAATCCTTGATAAACCAAAGGTAGTATTCAGCTAACTCCGAGAATTCCAAATTTCAATATGCTTTTCTGGTCGTTTCCTCTTATACAATCTTTCATTTTAGCTGAGTCAATAATAATTCCTTCCTTAGATACTGTATAACCTAGAAAGGTTATTTCTTCCAATCGAACTCACAGTTATTGAACTTAACAAAAGTTGGCGTTCTCTCGAGGTTCGTAAAACTACCATCAAGTGTCTTTCATGACCTTCTCAAACACTAGAGTATATCGATATATCATCAATAAATGCCTCCACCGATTTGTCCAAATACGGTTTAACTCCGATACCTTGGGTCCATAAATGCTTCTAGTGCATATGTCAACTCGAAGGGTGTACCGAAAATTTTAGAGTGTCCATGTCTTAATTTGAAAGCGGTATTAACCACATTAGTTCTTAGGGTTCTCAAATGGGTAATATCTCTACTTTAAATCCAACTTAAATAGGATCACGGCTCCTTACAAATTATCGAATTCTTATCCATGTAAGACAAAAAGGTAGTTGTTCTTAATGGTCACATCGCTCCAGACTCCATAATCTATAAATACATAGCTTCTAGCCTTCATTCCAAATACGATATCTAATCCTTAATCGTTAGGCACATTGAATCCATTAATTATTTCCTTTCACTAACTCAAATCCACCGATTTTAATATCTCAAATTGGCATTTCAAACATTGAATCCCATTTCAACGCTAAGTCCTCACTTCGGTCCCGATCTCTAGTCACTATCAAGACCTCAGGTGGTCTATATTCTCAAGCAAAATCTCGATCACAACCAATACCATTCGTGTCTTATTATAATTCTAAGGGCGTGGGGCAGGATTTAAACATACGTGTAAGTCATAAAAACAATTAAAAGCGAAGTAAATTTTCATGAGTCATAAAGATCATAATAATTACATCCAGTTGGAAGAGGTTTATCAAATCCTCTCAAAAGGAAAAGGAGAAACGACAGGATTGTAGCAAAACATGTCAAGTTGCCAGGATACAAAACAACAAAAGACTTTTCTCTTTTTCAAAAGATCACAACCTCCAAAGGTGCTAGCCTAGTCTAGGGTAAAACTACAATCTCTATTCCTCGAGTGAAGTCAAACCATCTCAATCTGTGAAACCTTCACTACTAGGACCCCGTTCATAGCCATTAGTACTAATTACTCCCATCTGGCACTTGATCGCTTTGCGGTGGACCTAGTTGGCTATTGAGTACTTCCTCTTTTTTAAAAGCTCTAGGAGAATCCGAAATCTTATGCTTGGTACTATCGCACCCCAGACACTTTCCTTGTTTCAACCAGCACTCGGCCTCAACGTGGTTAACCTTGCCGCAGTATCCACAATTTGCATGAGAAGTGGCGGCTTGGCCAGTTCGAGGATTTTCTTTGCATTTCTTCTCTAATTCTACATTCTGGCGTAGTAATTCAATTTTCTCTGCATATTCTTGTTTCCACCGTCCTTCCTAGTAGTCAGCCAATTTCCTTTGAAATTCTATCTAATTTCGAAGAAGGTCC
This sequence comes from Coffea eugenioides, assembly GCF_003713205.1. NCBI lineage: Eukaryota > Viridiplantae > Streptophyta > Magnoliopsida > Gentianales > Rubiaceae > Coffea > Coffea eugenioides. Next base: position 33,689,740 of record NC_040043.1, read on the forward strand.
AATTCCTTATGCATTTCTTCCAAAGTTGTCATCTTACCAGTTGGCTTAAGTCAAATGCTAACCTGTCAGGCAAATCAAAGGATCAAAAGAGTAGCTATGCATAATGGAAGTTCGAGCCAGATTACTCTTTCATTCTTTTTTTGTAGGTCACCCCGAAATATAAATCTTAGTTATTCTCTGCCGAACATGGGTGAGTTCTTAAGTCTCCATAAAATCACTACCATTAATTCCAATTACAACCAGATATGGGGACTCTATTCCTTGATATAAAGTTTTTCATGTCTTACTTCAATCTTCGATACTTGTCTATGAAGTTGTTCGAAAAGAGATCAAAATCTCGTAGTCCCATTAGTGCCTTATTGTATCCTTTCAAATCAATCTTACTATTTCAAGGTTAGGTCCCCCGTGAAGCCTAGATAGACGACCTTCAAGAATCATTTCATTTCCACACCTCTCCTGGTAATTAGGTTGGCTTATTGGTCCAGAGCTTTGGTACTCAACCAACCGTTCTAGGATATCAGTCGTATGGTCAATAGTGGGAGCTATGTAGGTGTTTTCCTTCATTTCTAGGGTTTCGGTTCAATCCAGCAATCGTTCCCTAATTATCCCCTGGAGCTTGAGGTGGCCTAACCCCTCGCCCTCGGTCCCTTTTTACTTATTTGGCCACTCATAACTTTAACAGTCATATAAACATGGCATGAAATGAATGCACCTAAACGAAGTTTGAAAAGTGAGACTTTGATCACGCTAAACAAATATGAGAATAAAAGGGAAGACGCTGAGATAATCGCAAATACGTATAACCCCAATCATGGATTTGAAATCATAAAGCAGTAAGGTCAAACATGTCATGAGAAATGTTTAATTGCCTCAAAAGGTAGGAAACATATTGAAACAAGACACAAAATACAACGGCCTTTAAGCGAGCGTCACCCTGTCTATCTTTGGCAAAAACTATTAAAATAGTTTAAATCACTAAATTAGTGATTGGCAGAACCCAAAAGTCTTCACTACCTCCATAGGATCAATTTCATTTCCAGCACTAGGAGTTTTAGATCTCATGTCCCTTATCGAATATCTTGTCATTCTCCACTCATTCAACCAAGGTAACACACCCAGCTACTGACTCATCCATCTTGTCTTTAATTTCGAGCACTACCCTAACAAGTCGGTTCTTAGCTTTTGAAGCTTCTCACTAGGAGCCTTTGTCTCCCTCGCTCCTTAAGTATTTCAATTTCAATTTCAAGAATTCTAGTAGTCTAGGCATCCGCAATTGTCCTCACTTCTCGATCATCCCTTCGAATCACTCTAGTTTCTTCGGATAGCCACTTCCAATGATCGACCACTATTAACACCCCACTATTTGGGCTCGAACAAGTCTTTTGAAATTCACATGAAGTCCTAGTCCAGCAAATCGGACCATTTCTCCAATGCTCTCTTAGGTCACTCTCTCGATAGTGGACCACCGGAAGGCGCCCCCGAGACAATTTAATATCACCATTACCTTCTATAGTTTACACTTAAGAGTAAATGCTCAGGTAGGTCCAGATACACTAAAAAAACAAGATTTGATCACTTCATACTATCCCACATGTATCACACCATATCAAGACTCCTTGTCATCCACTAATTCGAACCTAGGTTCTAATTTTCATTTTCACAAGCAGTCACTTAACTTTCAATCCAATTCCACAGTCCGGCATCCTAAACGTTTAAGCCTAGGGTACAGTACAGAGATCTAAAACCTAAGCTCTGATACCAACTGTGACGCCCCCACTTCTCCCTAAGGCGAACCAAAGGGTATCCGCGGGACGCCTGTCCAACTCTCGCCAGGACTCAAGCAATTTCCGTCCAAGCTTAATACAATACTAGACGTTACGATTAAATATCATAAATACAATCAGTGCGTAAGCATTCAAGCTTATCAATATTCAACATCTGCCCAATCATTACATCGGGACCTCGAAATACATCAATATTCAAAATATACATCAATCACAAGTCTAGCCCCAAAGTGCAACGGAAACCCTAAAACAAGAGTACGCCAAGAGGGGTTTCTCCAACATTTCTCCAAGTCCAATCCTGTTAAGGAAAACAAATCTACCGGGTGAGCAAAAACGCTCGTGAGGCCAAGAACACACATGCAAGCACGTAGTCCAGATAACAGTCCCAAATAACAGTTCAAGAGATAATTACAAGTAATTAATAAAGCCAGTGAAAGTAAGCAGAAACAATTCAAGGATATAGTAGCTCTCAGGAGCTAAGTTCCACTTGCTTTGCCAGTTCATTCGTATATCTTCCCGCGATGACTCTCCGTCAACCGGGTTGATATTTCCAAACCGTAGATCACCACTTACTTCTCATCCGTCCACCCTACACCGCTTCGGGCCCGCACGACATTTATAAGGCTATACTCCACGAGTATGCCAAGCAAGATCTCTCAAATAGATCAAGCTTATCATGTGATTCTCATGGCTCACCAAGGTTCCCGACCAAGCCCATGCCGGCTCGAGTTCCAAGGTCGGCCTATGAGTTTGGGCGTCCCCCTTGTATCATGTAAGTGTCGAGGAGATTCACTCCAACGACGTATGCAGCCATAGCATACCATGTCATGTATTCAAGCATTTGACAGGTTTAAGCATGTATTTCAGGTCATGTAAACCAGGCAAAACATGTTAAGCATGAGTCATTTGTTTCAAATGAGAACGAGTGCGATAAAGTACACACTCGACTCCATTTTTCAAAACCAAGTAGGCTAAGCATGTAATCAGGTAAGCCAAGCATGAATCAAGTCCATAGAGTTCAAGTAGCCATACACTTGACACTCACCGAGCAAATCAAGAAGAAATATTTTCTGGAAGTTCAAGTGTTCACTGTAGGATCCTCTTGAAGGTCTCGAGTGCACCTGAGCAAAATATAATGTATTATCATTCACGTGCCCCAATTATCAAGGAAGATTGTATGTTAGTACAATCTAAGGAAATTTCATGAAAACGAACCTCAATTACTCGTAAATCGAGGTTCAATTAGAGTTTCTTAAAGTACAAGAGCGATCGAGTTTTCATTTTGGGAAATCAAGTATAAAACGTTCAAGTAATATCGAAGGAATAAGGAGTGCTTGAAAACTCCCTTCCTTTGGAATTCGGAAAATTTTCAGTTTTGATACGATATTTTGAAAAATCGTATCTCACATTCTACATGTCAAAAATTGGAAAACTTGGTACCGTTGGAAACCTCTTTGAAAGTACTAAAAGTTCTTAGAAGACACTTTTCCATGATTCTAAATGGAAGATATTCAAAAATGGGCTCAAAGTTACTGTTTCAGAGTACTTAAGGTTGTGTTGGGGTTGGTTTTTCGCTAACTTTGGAAATTCGGCAAAATTCACACGTTGCGAGCTAGCCTCTGAAATCTATAACTCAATTAGAGTTGCAAGTAATGTTTTTAACAGAAAAAGTGGATCAAGAATCGGAGTTTCGAGCACCGAGATACGGTAGCTCAAAGTTAGGGAAAAATTCAAAACTGGTGAACAAATTTCCAGATTTGAGCTTCCAACTTTGGGACTTTAGTTAGGTATCGAAATGGACTTGGATTGGTACAAAATTTGGCAGTATAATACTCCTATATAAAGAGTATCCCTCTATCAAATTTCATGGAAAAATACCTTCGGGAAGGTAGTCACTCAAACAACCAAAGTTTCGAAAATCCTAAGACAAAACTGCCTTGAGCCTTTTGTTTTCCATTCCAAACATTTGGTCAAGGAAAAATTCCTCAAACATGGCTCATTAGTGTAGGCAAAGCCTAAGGAACATTCATGGCACATTTCATAAGTGTTTAACACCAAAATATTCAGTTAGCAAGTCTACACCAAGCCTTGCATCAAATCTGTCCAAAAGTTAGGGTTTTCAAGAGCAGGGCAGGTTCCGTATTTTGATCATAAATCACTCAAATTAACTCAGAATTGGGCATGGTTTATGGCGTTGGAAAATACATTCATAGAGCTAAAATTTCACAGAAGAAATCATTTTGAAATTCGGCACACAACTAGCTCGAATTCGAGCCACAAGTTGCAGCCTCAGCATTTCGTTCCAGGAAAACAGAGAAACAGAACAGCCGACTTTAAATGGTTGGTTCGGCTCACATACATGGAACCAGAATGTGCATTTTATACCTCGGAAAGGTGGGAATGTCTAGTTTCAAATGCCACTGATGGCACTCAATTTCTACGTCGGAGCACAAAGTTATGGCCGAAACACGAAAGCTGGTCAGAGCATTACGGGAACAGTTCCAGATTTACTAGCATTGTGAAATCGATTCATTTGACCCACCAAACCTCAATATTTTTCAATGAAATTTTTTACACCACCTATACAACATATAAACATCATATATAAGTCATCACAACCTCAAAATTCCGCAGAAATAGGTACGTTCAAAGCAGGGGCAGAATCGGAACTTTTTACCCCATGCATTTCTTGAAGTTTATACTAATAATACACCATTAATCTACCATTTTGAGCACTAAACCAACATTAAATCCATCATCAATCATCACATCAGCCATCAAGACAAGGTTGGGAGTTCATAGAGCCCACCTTCCAAATTTTCCAACAATAACAACCCCCCATATGAGTACAAGAGCTTAAAGGTGTTAATCAACCTCCATAAACCAAGATTAGAGTGTTGGATCATTACCTACTTTGGTTGATGAACTAGGTAGGATTTTCGGTCCTTAGAAGCTCCAAGAAATCCTTGGAAAGCTCCTTGTTTTGTAGCTAGATGAACTTCCCAAGTCTTGAGCTAAGTGTAGTTAAATTTTGGTTGAATTTGGTGAAGGTTTGAGCAAGATTTGGAGATGAAATTTGTGAAACTTGGAGTTGTTTTGTTGCAACTGATCGTTCAGGCCAAATGAGAGGGAAAGAGGCATGTGATATGCTGAAATAAAGCTTCTAAAGTAAGCTTAAATGTGTGGCCACAATTCGCCGAAAGTCAACTCTCTCTCGCGCGTGTACGCGCGCATTTTGGGCTCGATTCTTTTCGAGTTTATTTCACTAGTGCACTGAACCTCTAATGCACTTATATTCATATAAATATTATTCACTCTTAATTGTCCCAAAATAATGGTCTAAAGTTCCTCAATTAATCGCGCGCGTGAAAACGCGTATTTCCAATTTAGGCGCGATAAAGTGAAACCTTCAAGAAATTCTTGTAACGATCGTACCACTAACTATCACTTGAGTATTTAATCATTAAAATACCTAATTTAGGTCCATTGTATAAGTCTTTAATATTCCAAGCCTATTGTACTCTCAATCGGGTAAAATTTTCAAGCGCTATTCACTGTTCTCACTAAACGCGCTCCCAGAAGTTCATTTTTGAAACAAGTCACTTTAAAAATATAATGAAGCTATATTTCCACGTAATTAGATTCAATAGGTCTAGAAAATAATACTCAAAATAAATGAACAAGTAAATAATTAAATAAGCTCAAAATAGGGTTTTAATAAGAGTTTTACGAGTCCTCACATGAGTCGAGTATTAACTCCTCAAATCTCCAATAAATTTGTATCCATGCGTCTTTTGGAAAACTATCCACGCGTGAGTAGTATATGCTCACTTAGAACTTATTCACCTTTAATTCTTGATTAACTTTTCTTAATCTGCTATTGTCCGTTCTTAATTTCCCCAGAATAATCATACTCTCGAATATAATATCACCTTGAAACACTCGTGTTCATTATCTCTCACCTAAACAATCCTCCGAAAATTGAAGTTGTTACCGGGACGTTTTAAAAGCATAATGAAGACATTATTCCATACGAATGGATTTAAAATGGTCGTAATAAATTATTTGGGAAAAACAGGTGGATAAATACTTAATTACACCATTAATATTCGATAAAAATAAGAAATTTTTCGGGTCCTCACAAGTTTTACAACAAGTATGCCTTTAAAATGGGTTTTAGTGTACGTAAAGACTACCTGAATAAAGACAAAGACGGCATGACCACGTCTAAGAGATATAGTTTCTGCAAGGAAGGTGTGAAGCGCAAGTATGAAGGTGATGTGATGCCAAAGAGGACACGAGCGCCGACGAAAACAGGGTGTGGTGCTAAAATGGTTATCGTGTTGCTTAGAGGGACAATGAATTACCGTGTGCATGACCTTGTCTTAGAGCATAACCATGAGTTGCACATTGCTCAATGTTCGCACATGATGCCATCACAAAGAAAAGTGAGCGAGGCTCAAGGATTTCAAACTGAAATAAGCGAGGATGCTGGGCTTTCATTGAAACAGACCCATGAGCTTATGGGAAAGGAGGCAGGTGGGATGGAAAATGTGGGATATACTCGGGAAGACCTGAAACGATATCTTCGTACTCGACGGGAAAGGAATTTGAAATATGGAGAAGAAGGTAACATCCTGAATTATTTTCAAGAGCAAACACTCGAGAATCCATCTTTTTTCATGTCGTACAGCTGGACTGTGAAGAGCAGATAACGAATATCTTTTGGGCTGATGCAGGAATGTTAATTGACTACAACTTTTTTGGAGACGTAGTCACATTCGATACAACCTACAAAATAAATAAAGAATACCGGCCACTTGGAGTGTTTGTGGGTTTTAACCAACATAGGCAAAATTATGATATTCGGTGCTGCCCTTATGTATGATGAGACTATAGATTCTTTCAAATGGGTGTTTGGTACATTTCTAGAAGCAATGTGCGGAAAGCGTCCAAGTACCATACTAACTGACCAAGATCACGACATGGCAGTCACTCTTTCAGTTGTATTGCCTGAAACATTTCATGGTCTATGTATGTTTCACATAAGGCATAATTTTATGAAGCATCTTGGCAATCACTACAAGGAAAATAGTGACCTTCCATATATGTTTGGTGCTTGCTTGTATGCGATTGAAAAAGTGGAATAATTTAACAGGTTGTGGGAGGCGATGGTGAAGAAGTACAATCTTGAAAATAATGAATGGCTTTCCGGGCTATATCGAATTCATGATAAATAGGCAAAGTGCATGATGAAAGAAAGATGGACCGCGGGAATGCGAAGCACCCAACTTATCTAAAGTCTAAATGCAGCAATAAAAAATCATTTGAAACTGGATCACGACCTTGTGCAGTTCTTTAGACATTTCAATCGGGTGGTTGATGATAAGAGAAATAATGAACTCATCGCAGAATATGAAATGAGGCAAAAGCTCCCCATGGTAGGATTGAGGCAAACACCTATGCTTGTGCATGCAGCAGAGACGTATTCACCAACCGTATTTGTTGCATTCCAAAATGAATATGGCGAGTCAACAGCTATGGTTATATTGAGACAACAAGATGCAGGGATGTTTGTGGAGTTTGCGGTGATGAGGTATGATGGAGGACCTGAAAGAATAGTGGTATTCAATCGGAATGATCTAAGTGTACGTTGTAGTTGCAAAAAATATGAGAATGAAGGAATTTTATGTGGGCACGCGTTGAAGTTATTTGATACCTTGGGCATAAAGACAATTCCTCTTGAATACGTTAAGAGGCGATGGACAAGAAGAGCTCGGGTTGGGGACTATTTTGATCGGCGAGGATGGAAAATTGTGGCTGATCCAAAAGTAATCATTTCAACTCGTTATCGGGAGCTCGCGCTAGCCATGATTAAGGTCGCAACTTGAACAGCAATGTCGGAGAAGAGCAGCAAAGTAGTAATCACCATCATATCCGATTTGGCAAAGAGAGTTGAGCTCCTCTTCTCAGAAAGTGATGAACAACTTTCACAAAATCATAAAAATCTGAATGTGGAAGAACGGGATAAAATTGAAATTGTAAATGAAATGGGAGAGGCAATAGTCGCAAGAGCCATTAAAAAATGAGGCGGTGGGAAGAGAAGTAGAGTGATGCGAACTTGGGTCGATAAATTTGATAGAATAAAAAAAAAATCTAGATTCTCAAGAACTACGGAGACTACGGTATGGATCCAATTTTTGTGATGGTAAATATTTATGCCAAAAAATTCTTATTATATTACCGTTAAGTAAAGTTTAGGTACCATTTACTATAAAATAACATTATTGTTGTGTCAAATATACAGGTCTCAGAATCGGAGCCGACATCGGTTGAATTTGATGAACACATGTTTATGGGATGCCGTTCATCTACTGACTCAGTTTCGGTTAGTATAAAATGATCAAGGCTTTAGCTTTTATTTAGATGTTTCTAACAGTATAATTAGTTATATGGATGTTACATTATGTGATAATTTTGTTACGCCTGTCATCCTCCCTGATATACCTATTTTGTCTGTTTTATACTATTATTTGGCCCTTCAAAACTCGTAGACGCATTCAAGGAGCCAGTCAGTGAATGGCCCTCCAAACGCTGTTGCTCCCGAAATCGAAGAAAATGAAATGGTATGCATACATTTAGTAGGAAAAATAAAGATTTTGTTGTTCGTATTGTACAACTCCTTTAGGCGTGTTATCATGGTCCACATCTGGACGTTTCAAAGCATATATATTATGTAGTTAACGTATGCTCACTTCTATAACATAATATTTTGTATTATCCGAAGGTCCACCGTTTGGCTAATCAGGGGCCTCCTCCAACAGTCCCTACAGAATGGATGCACCTCAAATTTTCTATTTTTTTCAAACATAACTCCGTCAGAGATATATTAATGGTTTGATATATCGTTTCTTGTTATAATATGTACTCCGATTTAGCTTTTGAACCGAGCAATATAGGCACCGGTAATGATTTGTTGACAGTTGAATATTTATTTTATATCATGTAGGAGGAGCGTGCGGCAATTTCAACACACTGTGATATTGATGGATATCATGTATTTTCACCATCACCGCAGGTGACAAACTTTTATCATTACATCACATATTTATGTAGTACTGTTAATTGGATATTTGGCGATTTGGATATCGTATATTATTAACCGTATGTACCATTAGGTGTATTAGCTGATTTGCCATCGTTACACATTTCAGGAAAGAAATAACACCCAAGGATTGGGACTAACTGTTGACGTCGCCTCCCCTCAGAGGCAGGTTGACGAATGATGTGCACCTCTAATTTTTTAACGACACATTAATTGGTTGACCAAATTATTGAGTTCCGATTATCCATTCATCAAGTTTACCTCATTTGTTGGTGTTGTACTTCTCTGTTGAAGATATTGTTTAGCTTCAATCGCTTCCCTATTGTGAGTTTCTTTTAATGGACAATCTGGAAATGAATTTGTGCATGTCTTGAACGAGATTTGCGGCATTTTTGGAAGCTCAGTTGTGATTGGATGTCCATGTCGGCCTAGTTGGAAATGCTGCATATCTACGTTACAAGCAATTAATAAGGTGTTACAAGTTATTCATGTGCCTGTACAGGCACCTTCAATATTTCACTGTGTTCAAATTTAGACAAGTGGGTAGAACGTTTATAATCATATCCAGTGTTAATAGTCATCAATTATTCTGTAATGTGTTGTATAAAGTTGTTAAGAATTTATAAAGTTGACTGAAAATTACAGTAACATTTTTCAATACGATTAAACGTGCTTCTTTATGATTATGATATTTTTTATAGAATACCATAACAAATGACTGTCGTAATATATATATGGAAAAATCGTCCAAAACATCCTTCACATTTTGTAAAATAACTTTTTTCGTCCCTCACTTTTAAAAGTGTAATTTTATGTCCCTTACATATTCACATCAGTCAAATTTAGTCCCCAACTAGGTTTCCGATCATTTTTTGGCCGGAATCCATCATGTGCAAGGTACGTGATCATTTTTGAAGGGTAAATTTATCAAATTATATTTTACATAATCTGATCTATGGTCCTCCACATTTTATAAAATAAAATTTTTCGTCCCTCACATTTTATAAAATAATTTTTTTATCTCTCACATTTCACAAAATGAATTTCTCTATCCCTCACGTTTCAAAAAATGAATTTTTCATTTCTCACTAATTATGTGTGTGAATACATTTTTTTAAACACATGTATTTGCCTATTTGATTTTACTTAATAATAATAGCATAAACACCATGTATGTAATTAGGCTCAACTTGTGGGCTATCTTCTCTTTTTGTATGATTATGACTAATATTTACCAATAGAACCTTAATTTACATATTCTTATTGTATTTTGACCGAAAATAGCTTTATTGGCCAACTTGACAATGAATGCAAGATTTTTTACTAGCTAATACCAGATGAAATCAAACGATCACGTATAATATATGGTATTCGTATTGTTAAGTGAAATCAAATAGACACATACATATATTTATGCTATTCGTATTATTAAGTAAAATCAAATAGACATATACATGTGTTTAAACAAAATGTATTCACACACACACATATATATATATATTTTAGGGTTTCCCTCACACACATAATTAGTGAGAGTTGGAAATATTTCTTTTTTGAAATGTGAGGGATAGAGAAATTTATTTTGTGAAGTGTGAGGGATGAAAATATCATTTTATAAAATGTGAGGGACGAAAAAATTTGTTTTATAAAATGTGGAGGACTATAAATTAGATTATGTAAAATATAATTTGACAAATTTACCCTTCAAAAATGATCATGTGCCTTGCACGTGATGGATTCCGGCCAAAAAATGATCGGAAACCTAGTTAGGGACTAAATTTGACCGATGTAAATATGTAAGGGACATAAAATTACACTTTTAAATGTAAGGGACGAAAAAAGTCATTTTACAAAATGTGAGGGACGTTTTGAACGATTTCCCCTATATATATCATTGTCCAACATTCAGTTCCAATCATAAATAACATCTTTATTGCTCGTTGATGGCACTTAGAATGGTTGGACGTATCATATAGCAATCGACCTTTACCGCTTGTTATTATTTTGTTACGATGGCTTGCTGAATTATTATGTGCCATTTAATCACCAAAAAAATATATTTTGGCACTACATATGGGTTAGATTTTCAGAATGGACGGTTCGCACCATTTTAATGATGTACTACAAGCACTTCGATAGGTTTTATAAGAATCTTCCAAATTGAATTATGATCAAGTAACCAGACGACCAATAATGGGAAGGTAATAGTTTCGCAGAAGAAAATGATAGTACATGGGATAGGCTAATTTCCAGCAGTTAAAACTAAGTTTTATAATACAACAAGTATTCATAACGAAGCGTACAAAATGAGTTACAACCAATTAGGTGTATGTTACAATATGTTACAACTATTGATGGATCTTTAACAGGCATCATTAATATCGAAATTTGTCGGCAAAATGTTAAAATAGAGATTATAATGATTAAACTTTTCTTGCTACCTTGACGAACACCCGACTACATCTCTCGTCATCTGTTGTATCCCATACAACACCTGGGAATGCCGTCATGCATTAGACAATTTGATATGTACCTCTGAAAGTCATCGTCACTTGATTCAGTAAAGTTAAATAGTTCCGGGTCGGATATAAGCATGGGATCTGCTAAAATATTATCAGCATCAAAATCTTTTGACATAACATATCTTTTTGCGGCCTCAATCTCGTGAAACCTGTATAGCCTACGCTCCATCTGCATAACTTCTTGTTGTAGTCTATGTAATACGCTTGTATCATTCACTTCTGGTCCTATAACAAGCTCCGCCGAACATGTTTTAGGGACTCGGAGGCTATGCCAGCGACAAAATACCTCTAATTCCATTTTTCGCTCACGAATAGACTCCCATATGGGTTCATGTTCTAGAATATAATTGCCGGAGGGTAGGTGCTCGTGGGCGCTATCTTTGAAAATGTGGCCAACTAGTCCCAGAGAATTGTTGGTGTTAAGTGGAGCGTTCCTGAAATCACGTTTGACACCATATAAAATCCTCCCATCTGGTGTTTCGTACCTCCTTAGAGCATTGGTTGGACCCGACGATACTTTCCGTCTTTTTTGCCGAACCTTTGGTCGTGAGCTTGTACGAGATCCTTCGAAATTTGGTTGCATGACTATGCTAAGAGCTACTGTCTTTTGGTTTCATGAAAGGAACGATGGTCTGTCAAAGTATTGGGGAGGAAGATGAGATATAAAAGAGGTATAAATTTGGATGGTAGATGGTGGGGAGAACGTTTATATGTGTATGTATGTAAACATATTGAGTTATTATGTGATATAAATAGTATCACATTTATATTTAGTTATTGTGTGATATCAAAGTGGATGTTCGTGCCATGCATAGTACACATTTAATTTGAACACATTTAACAACTGTCAGGATCTGTCATTTCATCCTGTTCTCCACAGGATAGGCTCGAGTGTTAGCTATGTTTTGGATCTCAAACTTTGAACGTTATAACTAAGAACGTACATAGTTGCAACCAATAACGTATGCATTATAACTAGATATGAACAGTTTGTGATATTACAACTTGTGATATCAAAATCTGTGATATTACAACTTGTGAGATTACAATGTTCTGCAACTACTGATATAATAACTTTTTAAAATCCGATGAACCTTTGTCATTCTCTTGTTTGTGCTATTGCGCTTGGCCCAAACAATAATAACTCCCCCCAACAATGCTAATTTCGTAGACACTTTATTAAGTGTCTACTGAGAATATAGAGATGATCATTCCGAACCCCAAAACATTTGATGTAGCGAGGCCTTCTCGAACATCTCTTTAAATTAGCGAAATCTTTTCGAACATCATTCAACCCATTAGCTGCTATTTGGCTTCCAAGAACTTGGTTTCTGTGTGAACACTCTATTGATGATGCTACAAGTGAAGTTTGAGGGGGGTGGAAGACTACTAATAATAAATTTTGTATTCGGGTTCATTGCCACCCTTCAGTAGTATGAAATGGGAAGTGTGAAGTGGAATATAATGGATAGTGTAAACGATAATGAAAGGGGGACGAACAAACTTTTGTTGTTGAGGGATATAAAACTGCAATCGCGCCCTTTTATAGTCTGCGGCACCCTCCCAATGTCTTAAAATATCAGGGGCCAACGCATTCCAGGCCAACAATTTCGTCACGACAGTGAAAGTTGTAGAGTCACATGCAGCTGGTGAACTATGTCATGATTTATTTTAGACAATAAAACAAATTTTGCAGCTTTTATCATGAAATGACCTGTACACAAACATTAAGGGTCACGTGCATACAGAGTTACACATCAGTGACGTATACGTTTCACTTTGTGCATACACAGTTACACTCTTGGGCGCGTAAGTAAGAAACCCCAAAACAACAGTTTCTTGGCCAAGAGTCAAATGTGTAACACTCTATGCCCTTGGTTTCGTATCGTAAGCTTGTTTTAATCCACAATTAGACAATTAATTAGTAGTTGTTGACCGTAACTCTAAAATTACTTTAGACATTAGGTGTGTAGTTGAAGATTTACGGTGTGTAGCACCAGAAATTTCAGACCTTTGATATCTATCACCAGATTTGCGGTGTATTTTGGACGAACAAGATCACTAAATGCAGCCTTGTCAAAAATACTAGGGAATGCCGCATACGTACGTCACATCCTTTTAATAAGCTGTTACAACTAATTGATGTGCTTGTACAGGCACCTTGTCACGTTCCTGTATGTTAAAATTTAGACAATTGGTTTACAAAATGATATTAACGAAGAGTATTGCAGATAGAATTATAGGCACTTCAATAGGTATTACTCCTTTAGAACGGAAATGAAGTTACAACTGGCAGCTCGGCTTGGCTCCACACGACCACATAATAAGTAACGGTTTGGCAGATGAACATGATACTTCGTTGGGTCAACTAATTTGAAAGTGGGGTAACTAATATTTAAAATGCAGCAAATTGTCACTACAACATGTACGTATTATGTTACAACTAGTTAGGTGTATGTTACAATTCATTACAACTACTGAATTTGCAATCGGCAGCTTTTCGTCTTCTCTAGCTAAAACTAGTGATATTACAACTACAAATTCTCCGATATTATAACTAGTGATACTACAACTACTTAATATCCGATGAACCTTTCCTCTTCTCTTGTCTGTGCCATTGCCCTCGGTACAAACAATAAATCCTCCCCCCTACACATTAAATTTCTTAGACACTTTATTAAGTGTCTATTGAAAATATAGAGATGATCGCTCCGAACCCCAAAACAATTGATGTAGCGAGGTCTTCTCGAACATCTCATTAAATCAGCGAGATCTTCTCGAACATCATGCAACCCATTTATTATTTTTTGGGCTTCCAAGAACTTGGTTTCCATGTGAACACTCTATTGATGACACTGGAAGTGAAGTTGGAGGGGGTTGAAGACTGATAATAATATATTTCATATTTGGATCCATTGCCACCATTCAATAGTATGAAATGAGAAGTGTGAAGTGGAATAGAATGATGAAAACTGTAAACAATAATGAAAGGGGGACGATCAAAGTAAAATTGTTGTGGGATAGTAGTCTGCAATCGTGCCCTTTTAAAGTCTGCAGGACCCTCACAATGGGCTAAAATATCAGGGGCTAACGCATTCCCTCTTGTACAATTTCTTCACGGTAGTGGAAGCTGTTGATGGCACAAGCAGCGCCTGAACTATGTCAATTCATTCGAGACAAGAAAACAAATTTTGCAGCTTTTATCATAGAATGACCTGTACACCAACATTAAGGGTCACGTGCATACAGGGTTACACATCAGTGACCTTACGTTTCACTCTGTGCATACACAGTTACAACCTACACGTAAGTTAGAAACCTTCCGTAACATTTTTTTGGCCCAGAGTCAGATGTGTAACACTCTATGCTCTTGCTAAGTTTATGATCCGAATTTACTACCTCTGTGAGCGATTCGATTCGTACCTCCTCTACCGCAATAATAATGTATTATTTCTTTTTATATTATATAGTTCATGGAGTGGCTTTTGCGGTGTTATCGTTTTTGTTACAATGGTGCATTATCAACATTGACCCTGTGTCTCGATGAGATCAACAATAATATTGTTTCTAGGTATAAATTATTGTTTGGTTACCACTTGTACAGCTACAACAGCTGCAACGCGTGAACAGTGTCAATTCAAAATATTTAGGTAAAAAGCGTAAAATTTGTAATACCGACACTGTTGAACGTTGTGTTACGTCGCGTGGGTAATCAGTTATAGACAATAAAACAAAATTTGTAGCTTTTATCATGAAATAACCTGTACACCAACATCGTGGGTCACGTGGATACAGGGTTACACATCGTTGAAGTTAAGTTTCACTATGTCCATACAGCAGTAACACTCTACAACTGTTGCACAAATCCTTCTGTATCAGTTTGTTGGTCCAAAGTGAGATGGAAAGTCAACAGGTCCATGGCCTTGTTCAGTTCATGACCTGAATTTACTACCTCTGTGAGCCATTCGTACCTCATTCTATTCTGTTGCTTTAGTAATTTTTATGAGGGTTGTGTTCGACCTTTAGTTTTATGAATGTTGTAACTAAGAACGAACAAAGGTGTAAATAAGAACGTTCGAATTGTATTCAGATATGAATTGTTTGTGGATGATGCGAAAAATTGTTGGACTATATTCTGCCCACAAGCGAAACTAGTATGCAAGTATATCAGATTGGGCTTTTGGAGGCATTAACACAAAACAAGATATATCAGGCCACTGATTTCAGATGTAAGAGCCTCATTATTTTTCACGACAAGTTGCAAGGTTATGTAAGATAAATTATTGAATTAGTACCCCGCAACTATGGTTTAGTACATCTTGCTGATCAACTGACAAAATGGGAAGCCAACAGTTGTTAGAAGCACCTACTTTGCGTTAATGCCATACATGGATGACAAACTACCCGCCAAATCGATCACGAATACGGCTCCAATCTGGGTAAAGTGGAGTCAGCGAAAAATTGATATTAGTAGCAACAGAAGGACGACCGCTACCGAAATCGTCATGAAGGTTTTCATTTGTCGAATGTCATGTTCGATGCCGTGCATATAGTGCGAGAACGAGGTTGAATCATGGAGCACTCTTCCGGGACTGTCGAAGGAGCTTTCTCTGCTTATAGCCTGTCGATTAGGTGAGGTGGGACAATAGTTAGTCTGAACTTGCTCGTGATCCCTCCCTATTGGATGGCACCAAGCAAAGAAAGTACATGCTTTTGTTTCACACACGAAGTACAGCAACCCCTTCGTTGGTTTCTGTGACTCGACGATCTTCAGGGCTGCCCTTCTTCCACAACTACAGTAACGATATTGGTACCTTAGGTCAGTAGATCCGCCTCCAGTATTGCTAGATGAAGACATTTGAACGATCTAAACCTCCCTTGGAGCAGATGTTAGGAATTGATGTTTGGTGACAGGATGAAGTAATGGTAATGTGTGTTGAACGGGATCAGTTACAAAGGTTCAGATTTAGGTATGTGGGAAGAGACGATAGAGGGCAAAATGCACTTTTCATCCCCAATGTTTAAGGTGTTCACTAATTTCGTCCCTAAAGTTTCACACAAAACACATTTCATCCTTATAATTTTGTAATTTTGAACAATTTTGTCCCTAAAGTTTATGTAGAACACATTTCATCATCATAATTTTATAGTTCCTATCAATTAAGGACAATTAAAGGATTGTTAACCAATTTAAACATAATATCATCAGATGTCCCATTAATAATTGTATTATTAATACTTAATTCAATTATTGATTAAATTATAGAAATAACAACAAATATTTTTTATACGAGACTATCTCTTTTTTTCCCTTTAAATGGTGATATGATATATTTGAGACTAAATAAATAGATTGAAAGATAAATAGATGATTGAAAAATATGTATATGATGCAATAAAACAAAAATTTGCAAATAAATGACAATCTAAACCATTCATTCTTTTGCATTAATATTTTTCTCCAATTAGTTGTAATGGGTATGTTTGATATTTTTCTTGGCTATAGTGGGATTGTTTCTTTGCCACTGACTTTATTTTCTTTGGATTTTCTTGTTCGATTGTGATTAAGGAGAAAGTAATGGTAGCTAAAAATTTCTTAGTCTTTTTTGTACTAAAATGAGAAAGTGAATTAAGAAAAGATTTGGAAGGCTTTTAGTTAATCCATTTTCATTTTGGGCATGTTGTGCTCAAGTGACGCTATCCCATTCAAATTGTTTGACAATATACCAATTGTCCTCAATTAGCCAAATTTAGGAAATTATGAGGAAGGAATGTGTTTGCGTAAAACTTGAAGGATGAAATTAATCAAAATTATAAAATTACAAGGATAAAATGTGTTTTGCATGAAACTTTAGGGATGAAATTGGTTAACACCTTGAACATTGGGAATGAAAAGTGTATTTTTGTCGACGATATAAACTAGCAAAGATGCTTATCAGAAATTAGCAAGTATGAAATAAGTAAAATGTTGACTGGGATCTAACACAAAAGCATCTCAGACATCAAACGACGCGTTTGCGAGCTGTTCATGGATAATATTCGGCCTTCAAAATTTGTCCGGTTCAGCCCTCATCTTGTACCTTATTTTTTAACAATATGTGTGGAACCCTTCTAATTTTGCACTAAAATTGCACGTTGTCGAACGGGAGTTACACCATGTGTAAACAGAGTTATGGAGTGTGCAAAATGCACATACCTTCAGCAACGATTGCACTTGGAACCTTTCCTGTGTATGTCCGCAAATTTTGCATTGCTGTACCTAAGAAATAGGCATGCCAGGAAGTAGGTGATGGGGTTGAAATCTATAGAGTAACATCCTTTCTTGGGAATCATGTCCATGTGATTTCGCACCTACTTTGATTGCGTACAGGAGATAGTATCGAGACGTTTGATGACTGTTACGTCGCGTTACTAAATAGTTACGAAAGATTGCAGCTTTTATCATGAAAGGAAATTAACAAAAACTTAGCAGGTCATGTGCTTTGGTTGAGGGTTCCGACCTTCCATATACCGTTTATATGTGTATAAAGTTGCGGATGCAGTATTTGTTAAAAACAAGAATTTTTTCATGCTTTATGCCTTACCTGTACATTATTTCATCACACACTTTATCGTCTTGACCCCACATTTAATATTTGATGTACAAGTAGTTGACGTGGATTTACACCTTATTCAAAGAAGTGTTACGTTTGAGCAAGTGTGGTAGTTACTGACAATAAAAAGTTTATCCCAAATTGTTCGGGTAAGCACGTATTTAGTTACGGGATTGTCCTATATAACGCAGGTTTGGGCCACCTTCAACAATAAGTAACATTATGCGTAGAGCATTGGTGGAAATTTAGAAGCAAATATCCTATTGGGAGGCGCCTATGTATTAAAAAAGTAGCTGATGAAAATGTAACATGTAGTAAATCAGTCGTGTCGGGATGATGGCCAAAATTGTGTAAATTTGATGTAATTGTCTTGAATATTTGGGGTTTAATAGTGTTCATAATTTTTGTAATACACGGATACAGATAACAAAGCCTCCAAACTTTAATGTCTGTGGTCGGTATTACAGGTTCTTAGCATATAGTTACGCTTTATTTTTATAAAAATACTTGTAGAAGAGAGGTTATTAGTGACAATAAATGGTGTCTTTGGTCCATATAATAGGGAAATTTGGAAGGGCAGCGTCCTTCCCACCAGGTTTGGACTTGAAGGATGCATCTTAATGTCATGACAATGTAACTAATTTGCCTACTTGGACAAGATTTGTAGGACAAATGCAACGTTGCATTATTTACTGACTTGTCTAGTCATCAATTATTTACTGACAAGTTACATCCACTTGCATAACGAAAAAAATATCGGTAAAATTGGGCGCTTGTTCTACAGTTATACATTGTTGAAGGTAAATTCCAGTATGTGCATACAGAGTTACACTCCGAGCATTTTGCACAAAACTTACTTGATTGAAGGTAACGATGGTCAAGTGAATGGTGTGTAACACTTTGCTCTCGTAAAAGGGCATGTCATTAATGCCTATATTTTTTTAGGGTTTTCAAGTAATTGGTTTTCATTATCTATACTCTTCATCGTGCCACAATCTAAATGGCATTGGTGCCATGTGTCTTCATTGTCCATACGCTTCATAGTGCCCGTATTACAAGTAGTTGGCATAGAGTTACGGCAAATATACATAAATATACATGTTCGGGGTCGTATGTTATTACTGACAACTATAGCTTGAAGACCACAAAAGACATGATTCAAAATCACATTTTTCTGGCCAAAATCGATAAATAAACAGTATGATATAAAAAGTCACAAATTTCGTCGCTAATATGGCCAGGTCGAAAAAACTACTATTTCAATAACATCCTTTGCTACTATACAAAAAGAGTCATGAATTTACATCCTTAACTATGATGATCTTACAACCTTTTACTGTTTACTCCCAACCGTGGCGGCAATAGAGTCCTGAAACTTTGTATTATGCTCCGAACTACAAAGCCGCGCGGTGTACATAATTCGATACTTCGCAGCATTTTCCTGCACAATTTCACCTCTTGTAATTAACCCCGGGGATTGAGGTATTTATTAACCGTTTTATTGCCACAAGTAGAAAAACATATAGTTATAAAATATGATCACACCTCAGTAATTCGCACAGCCAATCTTCCACTCCAGTGTTCAAGAAAGGTCATCGTGAAAACTCCACTATCGAACCTGTACAGATCAACATATTGTGACTCAGAATTATGGACAATATACTAAAGTGATAGTAGTACGCATTGCAATAGCAAGGTATCGGGGTCGTATTGAAGATCCCATATTTTACATGCGATCGGGTGACACATGAGGTACATCAACAACTAAGAGTTTGAAAGTTGCAAAGTCAAGTTCCATCCCAAATTTTACTGCCATTATCAGTCCGAGGGCACGTTGCTGCATGAAACAGAGTGAAGTAACTATTTGTATGATAAAAATTAATAAACAACTTCTATAAACAATCATACCAAGCGCTTTAGAACTGTAATATCTTTGCTCTTTGCTTGTTGTGGGTCAGGGTCTAGCAGATGCACTATGCGTTGTGAGACATGGAAGGAGTACACAAACCAGTACCTGTCTACGAGGACAGGCACAAGAATCTGCAGCATAAAAAAAAAAATTTTCATCAGCACGAGCATAATAGAATAGTTTACCAATAACTTGCCAATATATACAAACTCATCAATAGTTATGATAAGGTTATGTCCATACCAACTGACACTTAGATGGATCAGTCGCTTTATCAGGGTCGCGGATCTTGAACAACTTCATAAGCTTAGCAGTTAGGATGTCATCGGACTGTGATTCGAATTTTCGAAGATTCAAAATGCCATCCTATTAACAATCAGTACAAGGACATATAGATGTTTAGGGTGAATTTCACGGATTCGGGTAATAGATTAGTACATGCATTTGTCCGAAACTTTGATAATATTTTATTGAATGGTAGCCATTATCTAACAACAATTTTAATGCTTACAACTGCTATAGGCTCGACAATATAGCATTTGACTCTTCTGGTTGTGCTAGTCTCCCCACCCAGTTTATATGCCAGGCAAATATGTCCATGACCTACGTAGAGTTACAGCCAAGTAACAGAATTGGTTTAGTTACTGCCATTTGAAAAATGTATCGTTTTACCTTACCAAACCAACACAATGTATTATTTCTCGGGCTGAAAAATTATACCTAACCCGAGTCGAGACATGCATGCCATCACAAAGAGTCCTGAGGTCATCTCGTGTTAGAGAAAGTTGGAACATTTGAATGAGTGTCTCCCTGCTATTACGTGAGACAAACAGTTACTTTTAAAATTGGCAGTTGTTAGCAACTATGTACTACAAAAAAAAGTAAATGCTTTATCATAAAGTTACATTCAACTTCAACCAACAAATACTAGTGCTAATAAACTATGCATTCCCTAATATTCATCAATTTTACTACCTTATGCTGGTTCTTCATTATAAAAGGGATGTTTAAGAAACATAACTTGGGAGAAATTTTACAATCTTATGGTTACAATTGATTAGTCTAAATTTAACTCCAATTGAAAGAGCATAAAAATGCATGAATTGATTACGAATGAACTGGAGGGATGCACTTAACAAATAGTGGCACCAATAAATTCTTAAGTGCCTGTATCATAACCTCATCATCGTATTATAAATACATAGGAACCTTACTTGGGATTCTTATCTACCTCCCACGCGAATGCAGCGATCCTTTTGTCGTAAATGCTAATTGTCACGTGTGAAGGCAGAAGGTACTCGGCTGACCGTAGCATGCTGCTTTTCTTCGTTGCCCGAGTTGGCCTGTGCTCATTCTTATCTTCAACAACTGCTGTAGATACAAATACATCAGAAAACCTTCTTGTTATGCAGTTCACACTGACAGAATAATGATTAGGTATGTGTGTTATAAAAAAATTTAATGGGGCAGCACATTGCAATAACGTTTAACCGATCAGCCAAGTATTCTTCAATTGATATGCAAAACTCAAATGTGTTGATCATAATTCAGACTCAATACTATCAAGGTTTCCATCCTCTGGACACAACATAATAAAATAAATTTGTGAGTACTTGTACATCAAATTCAAGACACTATTTTTTTATTCACTAAGCTTTTCTTTTGCGACTATAAGACCGCAACTTTCTCGATGTGTGTGGCCGATCCAAAGGATGCTTAATTCGAACAGGACCTGTTGAGCAATCATGCTGCATATGTTATGTGGCTTCATTCGCAATTTGGTTCGAAGTGCTTGTTATATGGTCACTATGTGCTTCAACAGCTCGTGAGTCATCTTGGATGATTGTTGGGGTATCATTTGACTTGTACACACTGTCTGAAATGTCCTTCCCACGACTTATGTTGCCAACATTTTCTGCCTCCTTCCCATCAGTAGTTCTCCCACTTTGCTCTTTTTCAACCGTCTCCTGCCCCATCGAATGTCGGTTTGTTAGTTCAGTTTCATCTATTGCTCTGGTTGGGGTTCCAATGTCATCATCATTACCGCCTGTATCTTGTTCTTTTTCACTATCACCGTCATCATCATCGTTGGAGTCCCTTCCTGCTTCTGCCGATTGATATTTCGAATGATCTCCACTTTCCATATCAAGATGTATTTGCTCTGAATCAGACATTCTCTGCTTCTGCTTTTCGTTTGAAACGACCTCTGTTGCTGCTGCTTTGGCCCTAGGATGAGAACACAGCAATTCTGCAATCTTTAATATCCTTCTTTGGCAACTGACTGTCATACTGTATACTTCTGAAAGTTCAACCTGCTTATACATTAACAAACCACAATGAATAGCCCGTTTCGACTTAATCCGAACAGATGAATTCATCATATTATACATTGATATGTATTACTTCCTCATGGACCTCACAAAATCTGCCTTTTCGCTTTTAGGTGGTGAAATATTTTTCAAGAAAAATTATGTACACCATATACATGAAAATGACTTAAGGTGTATTTGGCACTCGAATCGCATGAAGTATACAATTAATTTTGTATTTTGCATGAATAATATTCGAGAATTTTTTTCTCTCTCGTTTCTGTCATAAAATATGGAACAAGCGACACGAGCAGACTACGTTTCAAATGTAGTTAGATTATAGCTGAACACTAGTGTTATTTGTGATCGGCGTTTGAAAAATCTTGCCACCTTTTTACAAAGCTTAAAGACTTCTTTGTCCCATACTCTATTTACAACTAACTTTTCTGATTTTGTATGTCAAGCATGCAAACGCAAAATGATTTTGTAATCTGTACGTCAACACTTAATGATTGTATTTGACAAGATTACTTTCCTAAGTTACGTAGGTGTGGCCGCTTACAAATGATTGTTCAAATCATAAAAAATGTATAACTTTTACTTAAGCAACAATAGCGCATAATGAAGTATCAGTTTTAACAGTTAGGTAGCTTACAGCGATATCATGATACCCACTGTCCATCATTATTCCAACTAGCTCAGGGAGTAGTTCATTTATCTGTGCATCAGATTCAGCCTTTTCCTCTTCATGCGCCCCAATCTACGAAAACAAAATCAAACCATCACTTCATAAGTACATGGTATGTGTGGCCTATACATACAAACTAGTAAGTTACAATCCATAAAAAAAAAAAATTATCGCTCTTACTAGTTTTCCTTTTCCATAACCTCCGAGATTATCGATCTCCAATGCATCCCGCTCTGAAATTAAAGCATCTGTCCATACCTTTACTCTTGGTGTAACTCGAGGCACTCTATGCTTCAATATTGTCACTCGATCAAGGTAATGCACCTGCAATTCAATTGGAGACTGACACATCAATTATATCACTCGAGAATTCAAGTACTATGCATAAACAACCTTCATGTGCCTACTTAAAATTTGTTTTCGTTGCATCCCCTACTACTTAGATCACTTACTAACTTTCAATATCACGTAACTAAACTTACCAGTAGGACAAACATGCAACCCCCAACATATTGGTGCTGCTTTTCGCTTTTCTTCTGTACTTCTAATATCCTATTGCATAGTACATTTCAAACATACTCTGCCCAGTTTAATGAGGGCACCTCAGTAACCACTTTCGTGCAACCCCATAGCCGGATTTTATGCTCAGCCCGTGTAGTTGGAGCTAATAGACATCCACAAGCAAATGCAACAAATAGTCGTTTGAACTCGTCCCCACTGCTCATGTATACTAACTCTTCGGGCAGCTCTTTCCATTTGTATGTTCGGCGACTTGGTCCAGAATCTCCACCCTCACTGTTATCAGTATCTTCAACTGGTAAAGGGCCATCATTTGGGATTCCAAGAATTAAACTGATGTCTTTTGCTGTTAAGGGTAGCACACCATCTCTATGTAACTGAAAACTACTTAGTGTAGGATTAAAGTTGTCAACCAGCCAGGTTGCTATGCCGTTCGGAATGGAGCGACAATTTATTTCCAGCAGCCCTCCAAACCCCATATCTCTGATTTGCTGTTTTTTTGTTCCATCAATGTTCGATGCTAACCAAACCATCTGATTTGGTGAACAACGAATGGTGTACTTCGGATTCTATAATCAAGTTCAAGCAGAAAAACTAGTTAGACATACACAGATTATCACGTAACAACCTATTTCAGCATCCATGCCTTGTGCTTACCTTAATCTGCTATTTTCGCGGTATAGTCTGTCCAAGCCGTGTCATTTCTCTCTTATACTCCTCTTTCTTTTTTCGATAGTTCTCTTTTCGATTCTGGACTTCTTCCTCACTCAACTTATCATATGCTGCTTTGGCCATTTTATTATACTGCATTGGATGCATATAATCGTGAATCATGTTATACGTAATTCAACATTTTCTAACATAGATTAATATCAGAAACCTCCCCTAATGTTTGTTCTAATCACATCTAGCACCCCCAAATTTTTGAAATCATACATAGCACTCCCGGTAGTAGGATGTGATAGGTTCTCCTAATGAACAGGTGAGAAATTACCCATAAATCACTAACATCTATCCCATGCCACAAACAACCTTAACTCGTTCAGAGACAAAAAAAATTCGAATAAGTGATGTTATACCATAACCAAAGTTGAACGGCCATAATTTAAAAATAATCAATGCAGTATACGTAGACCAATACTCCACTACAAGAACTAAGAAGAAAACTGCATACCAAAAAAGATTAAAAAAAATCAAAAAATTCTTTTGACAAACTGCTGATAACTATTCTGAATTATGTAATATTCTTTGTACAAAGTGTAACTCTAATTGAACTGTCTGTGAAACTTATCAACATAAATACGATTATTACATACTGCACCCATATTTACACTAACAACTTTTCACACTTCTGTTGTAAGGATGTACAAGAAGTTTACACAAAATTACAAAATGATCAACAAATGTTACACTATTTAGGGATGATTGATCTAACAACTGTTCCTATCCCTCTCCCTAATATTAATTAGTCATGGCGTTTCCAGTAATGTTAACTTTTGACAATGGACATAGTGTCATTGCCAAAATCGCAATTCCTAACTACATAATAACACAATCTAAAGGTAGTTCAAAGATGATGGGAATTCATGAGTATATACCTCAAGTGAGCCATTTCTACTACACAATGGGGTATCGCAATCCATATGTTTTCAAAACACCATCTACAAGCAATAATCTAGCCACTGAGGATTGTAATATTAATAACTTACAAACTCAATTCGACTAGGATGCAGAAAAAAGCTATTTATACGACCGCATTTTTCCAAATATGGAAGAGCAAGTTTATTTATAACTACAACCACATTCTGAAACTATTGCTGCCATTATGAGAATCCATACTCACATTTTTATCTCCGTTCGGATCAGTGTAACATTTTTTAAACAATGTGTAACTCTATGTGAATTATTTATAAAACTTAATAGCAGAGACGCAATCTATTGTAAAGATATACAAGAAACTTACATAAAATTACAAAATGTTCAAAACGTGTTACACTATTTAAGGATGATTGATCTAACACCCTTCCCTACCTCGCATCCCTCCAAACGATACATATCATCATACTCCATGGTGTACGAAAATATGTAATTGTGTTACAACCCTGATGGTATCCTATTATTTACTAGATGATTATTTATATATACTAAAAAACAAGATTTAGACATGTTTTGCTACTAGCAAATAAACTCGTTTTGGGCTATGGGTACAGGTGGAACAAAAATAAAGTCTCTATCCTACAATTCATTTTTTTGCTATCATTTTGAAATAGAAGGGCTGACAATGACACCAAAGTTGTCATTGCAGGAGTGCTAAGTGTGAATTCGAACACATGGAGGGTGCTAGGTGTGATTAAAAGAAACCTCAAGGGAGGTTTCTGATATTAACCCTTTTCTAATTGTATTTTTTACTTTTACCGCGCAACAACTATAAACAATTAATGCTTTATTTAGTTATTAATGCATACCTCTGCTATCTTAATGCCTTTCGCTGGAACGGTGCTTTGATACTCCTTCCTACACACATTAAATATTAACCAATTAGCTGTGCATTCTACTCATGATTATTATTTTCAATAAACATCAATATTACCTAAACTTCATCCACGCATTCAACGGTGGAACTGGTTCTCTGACTTCACTTGTTCCCGCTGCCTCTATTCCTTCATTTTTGCCTAAACTCTTGCTCCGTCTTTTGCTTCTTATCCGTGCCATCCTGTTCATGCATAACAAGGAATACGATAAACATACACCACCGAAGTCTCAAATACGACATACCAGTTATACGCTAACATTTCTATTATGTTTCTTCTATGTACTTGTTAATCCACACCATGTAACATTTATCCAACACTGTGTTCATGCACAATAACTAATACAATCTAACATACATTAATACAGTCCCAAATACGACATTCCAATTTCAATCTAACAATTCTCCTCTTTCTCGCCGGTACCTGCTAATCCACACCATGTAACATTTATCCAACACCACGTAACACTTATCCAACACTTTGTTCATGCACAAGAACTAATACAATAAACATACATCAATGCAGTCCCAAGTACGACATTCAAATTTCAATCTAACATTTCTCTTCCCTTTCTGGCTAGTATATACACCATGTAACAATAATCCAACACCATGTAGCATTTATCCAACACTTTGTTCATGCACAACAACTAATACAATAAAGATACATCAATGCAGTCCCAAATACGCCATTCAAATTTCAGTCTTAACATTTCTCTTTTCTTTCTGTCTTGTACCTATTAATCCACACCATATAACAGTTATCCAACAACATGTAACACTTATCCAACATTGTGTTCATACACGTGAACTAATAGAACAGATACACTAATGAAGATCACAAAATAAGACATACCAATTTTACACTATCATTTCTACTCTTTGCTTCTCTGTGCCTGTTACTCCACAATATGTAAGACTTATCTAACATTGTGTTCATGCACATCAACTGATACACTAGACATACACCAATGAAATCTTAAATATAACATACCAATCTCAGACTATCATTTCTAATCTGTCCTTCGCTCTACCCTATGTCATTTTCTAGATCTTTTCCTTATACTATGTACTACATCTCACAAGTTTTGACTTTCTTATGTTAATGCTTTACACTTTAACACACCGTATCAATGTTTCTCCATGTCACTTTTTTCCCACGTAACATAATTTTTAGCCAACGTGCTATATGACCCTTCCTTGCACTGAATTATCTTGTCACTATTTAGTTTCGCAGTGTATGATACACTCAACGCATTGTACTATCTATTCAGCATATCGTAATTTAGCATCTACACCCATTTTTTACACCAACGAAATTCCAAACCCATGCACAGATTTTATCAATCAGTTGTGCCTCAAGATTTCCCCCTCTTTTCCTGCTCTCCTGTTTCGACGATCAAAGACAATTTTACATAATACTCCTATCACGCTAAACTTTTTTAATTGCTATACACAAAAACATCATAGTGTACACCATAACAATCAACAAGTAAGGTCCTTCCACTTTGAAGTCAAATTACACAAATTAATGTATCATCCCAGGCTTCCACATGTTTTACCTTTACGATTTGTGGTCTTTCACTACTCAGGATCCCACGCTCTTCAACTTTGTAACTTGGGTTCACCTTTCTTCTTCTTTTACTAAAGCCGATTCACAACAAAATTGGCCTTCTGCCACCACTTCTTCCTTCTGCTTCCTCTGCTCAACCTTCAACAATGCTGCAGTTCCACAGCTTGACTCCAATGTCACACTGTTCTTGCCAATCTCCTCTTTTTCTCTGTTATTTCTCCTCTCGTCTATTGCCCTAGTTTTTGACAGTTGTGAATTTCAGCAACTGCTTCGTGGGTTTGGGAGAGAGTCTAAGTGGGAACCTTCATTTTCAACCTTTCATTTTGGGCGGGAGGACGCTTACAAACGTTGTTGCCATTCCGTAACTTTCCGTTACCCCAGATACGGTTTTAGAATTTTTTTTCCCTTCTCAGTTAATAGAACGACGTCGTTTTGGTCTCACCTGAAGGCTTGCTGACTTGGACCATTTCTCGCCTCACGTTTGGTCTTGTGAGGGGACCGTTCGGATACGGGGCAGGGACGGTCCTCAGAAGGACCGTCCCTGAGCGGTCCTCTCACAAAAAAAAATGAGAGGACTGCAATAGGCCACGTATAATGGGAGCAACAGCAAAGGAAAATGACGTTGTTTTAGTGAGTGAGTAGGAAAAGAAATAAAAAAACATCTGAGGGGCTAACGGGTTCCGTTAAAATACCTCAGCTGTCCGTTCCAAAAATTCCCGCTCAAATTAATGAGGCACGACTCTTCATCTGAACTCTTCAAATGAAATAAAATTTTGGTCTCCCTCCAAAACCATATCTTGTGAACATTCATTCACAATTCCAGAGTATCAGCAAAATAATATCCCTACCCCAAATTGGGAAGTTTCAGATGAGAGGTTTTTGGAGAAAGTGTATAGTGTTGCAGAAGTAACTGTTGCGGGACAAAAATTTTTCATGAAGGCTGCAACAAGACGGAAGTTGGTGAGATCTAAAGCAGAGATAGACTCAATCGAATTGGACTAAACCCCAAAGGTAAGAATATTGCAAACTCATTGCACTATTTGGCTTGTTTTGCGACAGAAGAGGGATGAATTTACTTGCATGATTTTGTTTGTACAACTCGTTTAAGACAGTGTGACATGAATAATGAAATTGAAATTCTGGCGAAAACTCCTAAACAAGGAAATCATATGGGTAGCATAAATTAGATACATTGAGAGCCAACTTAAAGAACGTATGCACAGGGAACTTATGCATGCCAAGTGTTTGTAAATTTGACTCAATAGACGAATTAAATGACTTAGAATATTTATAGGTATATAAAATAACAGGGAGAGTGTGAAGGTAATTGTTACTTGCTTTTTTTTTTATTCTTGTTGCAGAATAGCAGTGACACCGTATAGTTTAAACTGTATTACTGACCGTGTATGGACGCTTACATCACAGTAGACAAAGATAAAAGTTAAGTAAAGCGAGTTACACTAATGAAATAGGGAGTACAACACTGCAATGCCTGACTCACAATGCGTACATTTATGACTATAAACCGTAACTGTCATCTAACAACATGTATATTATCGGAAACCTATTGTGCACAATTGTGACACTATGTGACCATCACTCACATATATGATTTTGTCATAGATTTCAGCATCCGAAAAGTCTAACTAAACAAGGATTAGGATGGCTTGACAACATCAAGAAGGTACACTTGTTGCAAGGTATCCCATAACATGATTACAATGATATTTGCCTACTCGTAATTGCTTTTAAAGTATGGTGTAACTTGTTGCACGGTATAAATTTTACTACTTGTAATTGCTTTTAAAGTATGGCGAAAATTTTGATAACTTGTAAGATTTTGCCTAGACAACGTATGTGATGTACACCATGTTTATTGGAACGTATAGCATGTTAGTCATTAATAACATTTATATCAGATGTTTTTATTAGATGGTTATTTGTTCCAATTGTCTATGAAATTGACAATTAGTGCTTATGAGAGTGCATTAAATTAGATAGATAGTTTACTTCAATGAATGGCCAGTACATACATACTTAGTGAATGTACAATCTGATTGAAATAATGTACACCATGTAACCGACCAAATACAATGTGTACAAATTTTTGAATATGCGGTTAGTTGTCCACATGCATATTGCAATTAGCCGTTGCAGCCACAACTTGTACTGATTGTTAGTAAATTTTTTTACTTGTATGAGTAGTACTGATTTGTCTGTAAACACTTTATACAGTGTGATGTATAAATACAATTAGTTTACGAAAATGTACATCATCTTAGGTATTAGTTATTTAAATGTGTATATCTATAAAAGATAGTACAATGGTATGCATACCTTTGGAAATGTTATTGGTGTTTCGACCAACTTAGGCATCTCCTTACAAGCTGCAGTAGATGTGTAATATTACTTGTATGAGTAATACTAATTTGCCTATAAGTACCTTATACTGGGTAATCTAAAAGGTACAATCAGTTTATAAAAATGTACATCATGTTAGGTATTAGTTACTTGACTGTGTATATCTGTGAAAGGTACTGCAATGGTATCTATAACTTTGAAATGGTTATTAGCCTAGATAAGGTGTGTGATGTACACCATATTTATCAGAATGTACAATATGTTATTCATCAATACGATGCATAGAAATTGTTAAATATACAGTTATTTGTTCACATGCATATTGCAATTAGTCATCACAGCAATATGCATAGTGCAATGGTATGCATACATTTGGAATGGTTATTGATGTTTTGACCCACTTGTGCATCTCCTTGCAGGCTGCAGTGCGCGTGTAATTTTATCTAGGTGAATAATACTAATTTGCTTATAAACACCTTACACAGGGTGATATATGAGGTACAATCAGTTTACAAAAATGTACATTATGTTAGATGTTAGTTACTTCAATGCGTATATCTATAAAAGGTAGTGCAATTGTATACATAAATTTGAAGCAGTTATTTAGCCATTTGATCAATTTGTACATCTTCCTATAGTAGATGTGTAATTTTACTTGTATGAATAGTCTTTGTTTGTCTGTGAGTATCTTACACAAGGTGATCTACGAGATACAATCAGTTTACAAAAATGTACATCATGTTAGGTGTTAGTTACTTGACTATGTATATATATAAAAGAGAGATTAGATATAACGCAGAAAAAAGTAATTACATGAGTTGGAATGTATTATACAAACTTTGGTATATTTGATATTAAAATTTCTCTGTTGAGGGTACACGTTGTTAGTGGATATGGAGTAGTGCTATATGTTATGTACGCTTACATGGTCATAAATTTAGAGAAGTTAGTCCATCGTTTAAATTTGTAATTGGTTGTTAGCCCTTACACACTGTCACATGCATACACATAATGTAAGAATGAATTTAATATATAGTTGTTAATTGGTTACATAGAGTTCATATAGGCATACAAATTGGGGTTTGATTAGCTATACTCTGTATATAATTGTTAACACATTATATCGTATTCACCTTATTTTGCAGCATGTCATGGGTAAAGATAGCGTCTTTTGACAAATTAATGGATATCAATCAATACTGGTGAAGCAAAGACATTAGGTATGTTTAGCCTATTTTACGATATGTTTAAGGAAATAAAGATTTTTATTTCACAAATTGGTGAAAATTAGTTACATTTGGGGTGTGTTTGTTTGAATGTAAAATGTTTTCCTGAAAATGTTTTCCAAATTTTCCTGTGTTTGGTAATCATTTTATCTTGGAAAAAGATTTATGTGGGGAATATATTTTACTTCACTTGGTGGAAAATAACTTCATCTTTTGACTTACTGAAGTTATTTTCCTTCATTAAAACGAGCGGCTCTTGCACTTCACAATAGAGCTCCCTACCCACATTCTAACAAAAACAAACAAAGCCTTTGCGGCTAAAGATACAGAGAGTGGGCAATGAAGATTGGAGAGACTTAGAAATCACCAACAATATGATCATTTCTGATGGCAGCCATCTCCAACTCTGGCAAGGTGCCTTGGGTGAGATTCTTATTTAGGGCTTTGTCTTGAATATATTTTTATTTTTTCCAAAAAAATCTGATAAAATCGGTTGTTCCAATCTAGGATTCTATCGATTTTTTTTTAATTTTGTTGCTATAATTCTTGAGAATTGTGGCACTAGTTTCACAGAGGAATTTGGATTTTTTTTTAAAGATGTTTCTTTTATCTTTAGTTTTCAGTTTTCTTTTTCTATAATTATATGAAGCTCTAGGAATTCTGGTAAAATTTATTGCTCCACTCCCATTTTCTGACGATTCTTATTGAGGTAAGGGCTTGAGCTTGCATGATTGTTTTTGTATCAATTGATTGATAGATTAAGAAACTTCAGTAGTTTTTTTGTAAATTATCAATCAATTGGTGTCCTTAGAGTTTGATTTTGTCTTTCTATTGAGAAATTTGTTGTTAAATGTATATGGCTGTTATTGATTTCTCTGAGCGATATGAATACTGAATGTTGGGATTTCTTGTCTAGAGAATTTAAATTTTAGAATTTATGTTTTGGGATTGGGGTAAAGGTTAAGTTGTTAAGACGTTCGCAAGGTGAGGTTCTCTAGTATCTTAAATATTCATTCAGTTGCGCATATAGTCTTCTGGGATTAGGGAGAAGAAAGAAGAGAAAGGAGAGAGCGTGTGTGTCGAAAGGTAAACAATAGAAAGGAATGAAATGCTCATCATTTTGAGTCAAATCAAAGAGTTTGTTTTCTTTTCTAATCATCTAGATACTTCTGTTTTCCTTTCTTTATGGCCACTGTGTTAGTGCTTCATTTTTGCGCATCTTGCATATGTATTACTTATTTATTTTAAATTGTGAATGAAACAATCAAGTGAAAATTAAGTTTGTGTGCTAATATTATGTTACTCTGATGCTTTTTTCCCCTTGTTTTAATTTTGTAGAGACATACATAAATAGTGGATTATCCTAAAAGAGACTGCAATGGAATTTTGCCGGACTTGTGGGATGTTATTGCAGTATGAATTGCCGCATATGGACCGCCCTGCCAGATTCTTTTGTCCAACATGCCCATATGTATATCACATAGATAGTAAGGTAAGTCATTATAAGTCCTTGTTGAGGGTTTATTTACTGGCTATTCACAATGTCCATTGTGTCATTGCTAAGTTATCAACGCATGTGGCAGGTTAAAATAAAAAGAAAGCATCAGTTAGTTAAGAAAGAACTAGATCCTATCACGTATTAAGATATTTATTTTTCCTGTTGTGTTTCAGCATCACCTTGGAGGTGATCTACAAGTGGAAAAAAGGAGGGCTGACTGAGTACCTTGCCACTTGCCTTGGCCTTGGGAATTTGTAGGTGCAGGCCAACTGGATTTGTTCAAAGCTCTGGTCACTAAATTTTTTCCTGTAAAACGTTCACATGAACATTGGTGACGTGTTGTATAGATGTTTCCTTTTGTATCCATGATTTACTACCTAGGCAACTGATATTTTTGGGACCATTTTCCATTTGGAGATGTGATTTTCCTTTTTGTTGAGCAATATTTTATATTTTGGCTTATATTTGCCTTTGTATGTATTGAATTGTTCCAGATTTTTGATCCAACTGAGGCCAACAACATTTAAAGCAGGGATTTGAATCACTCTAGGCTTGATTAGGGTGCTTGTATGTACCAATGGTTCTAACTCTGTACCATGAATAAGATTTTTGATTCTGGAGCTGAAATCTTGGTTTATATTCCAATATAGGATTCTCTGCATTTAGGTTCTTTTCCCTTTTCAAAGGAACAACATAATGACATGATACTATACCAATAAAGAATAGTGTTCAGCTAGGTTTTTGTTTGGTTTTTAACTCTTCTTTCCCAACCAATTCATTAGTATCATTAATAATTCCATTTAAGAATTCATGGTGTAATATGAATAAATATTTTATAGAAATGATAACATGATTATAATGGATAGAAACTAAAATTAACTTCTAACGAAATGAAAGTTTTAAGAGTAGAAAAATATTTGCAACATATCAACAAACATATTAGAAAATATTTTCATTGATAAACCAAACATTGGAAAATTATGAAAAAAGGAATTTGGAAAATATTTTCACTTAATAACCAAACACTGGAAAATTATGGAGAAAGAAGTGATTTTTCAGGAAAATGACTTCAATGGAAAATATTTTCCCTTGTCCCTAGGAAAATATTTTCCATTTTGATCCAACCAAACGGACCCTTAGTTACTTATAAGTTACATACACGCTGATTGAATAAATATTTAATTAGTCATCTATCACTAATAGTCAAACTGATATGTATTGAACAAAGTAAATAGCCTTTACAATTTGCATGAGCAGTGGCAAGATGGCACGGAAAAGGATAAAAAAGAATCCAAATGAAAAGGAAGAAATATAAAAAGTGGGAACAATTGACCTTGCAGAACCAATCCCACCATTTATAATTAGAAAGAAAAAGAAGAAATCAACTTGAGAAGAAGAAATGGAGCAAGTGAAACTCAGTTAACAGCATTGTATAACTCTTTTAATTTATTTTTATAGATTTTTGTTAGCACAATATTTGTAGATTTTCAATTTCGATTTATACAAAATGTTATGTAGTGATAGGTAAGAATCCTTGTAGATATCATTGTAATCATCGTAGATTTTTGTTCAATTTGTAGATTTGTTTGAAGCATTGTATATATCCATTAGAATTGTTGTCCATAATGTTATAACTAGAGTATTCATTTGGTTTATTTTTATATGCATCACAGTTAATAAACTTAAGGATATTTGTTCAAAGATCAATTAAATGATAGAAGTATGCCAAAATTGATATTCCAACCACGTTTTTAAGGTTTTTAGTTTGGGGTTTGATAAAAACAGAAACGAGTGACACTATGATTGAGTGTAACAAATTTACTGATGGGCAATTACTACTTTTTGAGATTATAATATATTGACAACTAAAATTTTACCTAAAGCTACTATTTCCATAATAGTGGTATATGACTAGTTAAATTTGTGTTTAATCAACATGTATGTAACTTATAAATAACTAAATGTAACTAGTTTTCACCAATTTGTAAAACAAAAATTTTTATTTCCTAAAACATATCATAAAATGGACTAAACCGTTTGTAAGATGCTAGCAACAAAAAGTCAATAAATACTAACATGGGGTACAACATCGGGATGTTACTAATTAGCAATAGAAATTTTTTTTTACCAATTCATAGAATCGAAGTTACTACTTTGGATATATTGTAAAACAAATCGAGCTAACAATAAAAAAAATTAACAACAAATACTACTTAAATACTAACTAGATGTACAATACTGATAAATAGAATCTAAAATTAGCAATTTAACTTTTTTTCCTCTAGTACATTGTAAAATAGATTGAACATGTGATAATGCATTAAGAACTAAATGTAAGTACATTCTAGTGAGTGTTATGAGTCTAGCATAATGAAACTATCTAATTATCCAATATAATTTCTTTGCTCCACCAGCATTGATTGAAATCCATTGATTTGTCAAAGAAGCTATCTTTGCCCTTCACATGCTACAAAATAAGGAGAAAAAGATATAATGTGTTAACAATTACATACACGGTATAGCTAATCAAACCCCAATTTGTATGCTTATATGAACTCTATGTAACCAGCAAACAATTATATGGTAAATTCATTCTTACATTATGTATATGTACGTGACAATGTGTAAGAGTTAACAACCAATTACAAATTTAAATAATAGACTAACTTTTTATAAATTTATGACCATGTAAGCATACATAACATATAGCACTGCTCCGTACCTACTAACAACGTGTACACTTCACAAAAAAATACTAATAGCATTATACCAAAGTTTCTAAAATACATTCCAACTCAGGTGGCTACTTTTTATTGCACTATATCTAATCTCACTGTTACAGATATACATAGTCAAGTAACAAACACCTAACATGATGTACATTTTTATAAACTGATTGTACCTCATAGATCACCCCGTGTAAGATACTCACAGACAAACTAGTATTACTCATACAAGTAAAATTATGCATCAATTGTAGAGAGATGCACAAGTTGATCAAATGGCTAATAACCATTCCAAAGTTATGCATACCATTGCACTACCTTTCATAGATATACACAGTCAAGTAACTAACATCTAATATGATGTACATTTTTGTAAACTGATTGTACTGATAGATCATCCCATGTAATTTGCTTATAGACAAATTAGTATTAGTCATACAAATATAATTACACACCCACTGTAGCCTGCAAAGAGATGCACAGGTGGATTAAAGCACCAATAATCATTCCAAATGTATGCATACCATTGCACTATGCATGTGGTTGCGATATACATGTGGACAAATAACTGCAAATTAGCAATATCAATAAACAAAATCTAAAATTAGCAATTTAACCTTTCTTTCCCCTAGTACATTATAAAATAGATTGAACATGTGGTAATGCACTAAGAACTAAGTGTAAATATATTCTAATGAGTGTTATGAGTTTGGCAAAATAAAAAAAAAACTATCTAATTATCCAATCTAACTTCTTTGCTCTACCACCTTTGATTGATATCCATTAATTTGTGAAAAGAAGCTGTATTTATCCTTGGTATGCTGTAAAATAAATTGAACAAGATATAATGTATTACCAATTGCATGCAGGGTATAACATATTAGATCCCAATTTGTACGCTTATATCGATTCTATATAACCAGCGAACAACTATATAGTAAATTCATTGGGTTAATATCAGAAACCTCCCCTAAGGTTTCTTCTAATCACATCTAGTACCTCCCATGTTTTTGAAATCACACTTAGCACCCCTGGCAATAGGATGTGATAGGTTGTCCTAATCAAAAGGTGAGAAATTACCCAAAAACCACCAACACCAGGCAAAGTTTTAAGCGGGGAAATGCTGGAAAAAAATAATGAATAAGAAAAATTATTGGAAACCAGAAAATAACAAAAATGCCATTGTTTTGGCGCACAATTTGCCTATAAACACCTTACACGGGGTGATTTATGAGGTACAATCAGTTTACAAATATGTACACTATGTTAGATCTTAGTTACTTGATTATGTATATCTATAAAAGGTAGTGTAATGGTACGCATAATTTGGAATGGTTATTTAGCCCTTTGATCAATTTATGCATCTCCCTATAGTAGATGTGTAATTTTGCTTGTATGAGTAGTCCTTGCTTATTTATGAGTACTTTACAAGGGGTGATGTATGATGTATGATCAGTTTACAAAAATGTACATTATGTTAGATGTTAGTTACTTGACTGTGTATATCTATAAAAGGTAGTGCATGTATACGCATAAATTTCGAATGGTTATTTAGCCCTTTGATCAATTTGTGCATCTCCCTATAGTAGATATGTAATTTTACTTGTATGAGTAGTTCTTGCTTATCTGTGAGTACTTTACACAGGGTGATTTATGAGGTACAATCAGTTTACAAAAATATACATCACGTTAGGTGTTAGTTACTTGACTATGTATACATGTAAAAGGGACCAAATTTGTCCTGATAATCACAAAATATTAGCTAACTTGTGGGAGCTAGATAATTATATGCTCAAATTTGAAGTTGTTACATTGCAGGGTGCTCTAAGAAGAGGAAAGCCTGGTAGAGGTATAGCTAACACGGGATTGGCAGGGGCTGTGCTTTGGGTAACTAAGTTCAATCTGATCATCTGATCATGTACCAAAGTATATACGTTGCACATATTATTAACTTGTTTATCATATCTTCTGTGATCTAGGATCAGGTACAAGGAAATGTGCCAGTGGTTGTTTCAAGTCAGGGGAGTAATCCAAGTTTTCGCCAACAAGATGCAGCTGTCAATATGCAAGTTAATTTGCAGGCTAGCACAAGCACTTCTACTAAGAGGGTAAGCATTATAATGTCATACATTGCTGCTGCAAAATTCAGAACTAGTGCACTAATTTAGGTTCTTCTCCCTTTTCAAAGGAACAACATAATGACATGATACTATACCAATAAAGAATAGTGTTCAGCTAGGTTTTTGTTTGGTTTTTAACTCTTCTTTCCCAACCAATTCATTAGTATCATTAATAATTCCATTTAAGAATTCATGGTGTAATATGAATAAATATTTTATAGAAATGATAATATGATTATAATGGATAGAAACTAAAATTAACTTCTAACGAAATGAAAGTTTTAAGAGTAGAAAAATATTTGCAACATATCAACAAACATATTAGAAAATATTTTCATTGATAAACCAAACATTGGAAAATTATGAAAAAAGGAATTTGGAAAATATTTTCACTTAATAACCAAACACTGGAAAATTATGGAGAAAGAAGTGATTTTTCAGGAAAATGACTTCAATGGAAAATATTTTCCCTTGTCCCTAGGAAAATATTTTCCATTTTGATCCAACCAAACGGACCCTTAGTTACTTATAAGTTACATACACGCTGATTGAATAAAAATTTAATTAGTCATCTATCATTAATAGTCAAACTGATATGTATTGAACAAAGTAAATAGCCTTTACAATTTGCATGAGCAGTGGCAAGATGGCACGGAAAAGGATAAAAAAGAATCCAAATGAAAAGGAAGAAATATAAAAAGTGGGAACTATTGACCTTGCAGAACCAATCCCACCATTTATAATTAGAAAGAAAAAGAAGAAATCAACTTGAGAAGAAGAAATGGAGCAAGTGAAACTCAGTTAACAGCATTGTATAACTCTTTTAATTTATTTTTATAGATTTTTGTTAGCACAATATTTGTAAATTTTCAATTTCGATTTATACAAAATGTTATGTAGTGATAGGTAAGAATCCTTGTAGATATCATTGTAATCATCGTAGATTTTTGTTCAATTTGTAGATTTGTTTGAAGCATTGTATATATCCATTAGAATTGTTGTCCATAATGTTATAACTAGAGTATTCATTTGGTTTATTTTTATATGCATCACAGTTAATAAACTTAAGGATATTTGTTCAAAGATCAATTAAATGATAGAAGTATGCCAAAATTGATATTCCAACCACGTTTTTAAGGTTTTTAGTTTGGGGTTTGATAAAAACAGAAACGAGTGACACTATGATTGAGTGTAACAAATTTACTGATGGGCAATTACTACTTTTTGAGATTATAATATATTGACAACTAAAATTTTACCTAAAGCTACTATTTCCATAATAGTGGTATATGACTAGTTAAATTTGTGTTTAATCAACATGTATGTAACTTATAAATAACTAAATGTAACTAGTTTTCACCAATTTGTAAAACAAAAATTTTTATTTCCTAAAACATATCATAAAATGGACTAAACCGTTTGTAAGATGCTAGCAACAAAAAGTCAATAAATACTAACATGGGGTACAACATCGGGATGTTACTAATTAGCAATAGAAAATTTTTTTTACCAATTCATAGAATCGAAGTTACTACTTTGGATATATTGTAAAACAAATCGAGCTAACAATAAAAAAAATTAACAACAAATACTACTTAAATACTAACTAGATGTACAATACTGATAAATAGAATCTAAAATTAGCAATTTAACTTTTTTTCCTCTAGTACATTGTAAAATAGATTGAACATGTGATAATGCATTAAGAACTAAATGTAAGTACATTCTAGTGAGTGTTATGAGTCTAGCATAATGAAACTATCTAATTATCCAATATAATTTCTTTGCTCCACCAGCATTGATTGAAATCCATTGATTTGTCAAAGAAGCTATCTTTGCCCTTCACATGCTACAAAATAAGGAGAAAAAGATATAATGTGTTAACAATTACATACACGGTATAGCTAATCAAACCCCAATTTGTATGCTTATATGAACTCTATGTAACCAGCAAACAATTATATGGTAAATTCATTCTTACATTATGTATGTGTACGTGACAATGTGTAAGAGTTAACAACCAATTACAAATTTAAATAATAGACTAACTTTTTATAAATTTATGACCATGTAAGCATACATAACATATAGCACTACTCCGTACCTACTAACAACGTGTACACTTCACAAAAAAATACTAATAGCATTATACCAAAGTTTCTAAAATACATTCCAACTCAGGTGGCTACTTTTTATTGCACTATATCTAATCTCACTGTTACAGATATACATAGTCAAGTAACAAACACCTAACATGATGTACATTTTTATAAACTGATTGTACCTCATAGATCACCCCGTGTAAGATACTCACAGACAAACTAGTATTACTCATACAAGTAAAATTATGCATCAATTGTAGAGAGATGCACAAGTTGATCAAATGGCTAATAACCATTCCAAAGTTATGCATACCATTGCACTACCTTTCATAGATATACACAGTCAAGTAACT
Source organism: Coffea eugenioides (assembly GCF_003713205.1). Taxonomy (NCBI): domain Eukaryota; kingdom Viridiplantae; phylum Streptophyta; class Magnoliopsida; order Gentianales; family Rubiaceae; genus Coffea; species Coffea eugenioides. Next base: position 33,729,658 of record NC_040043.1, read on the forward strand.
AACATCTAATATGATGTACATTTTTGTAAACTGATTGTACTGATAGATCATCCCATGTAATTTACTTATAGACAAATTAGTATTAGTCATACAAATATAATTACACACCCACTGTAGCCTGCAAAGAGATGCACAGGTGGATTAAAGCACCAATAATCATTCCAAATGTATGCATACCATTGCACTATGCATGTGGTTGCGATATACATGTGGACAAATAACTGCAAATTAGCAATATCAATAAACAAAATCTAAAATTAGCAATTTAACCTTTCTTTCCCCTAGTACATTATAAAATAGATTGAACATGTGGTAATGCACTAAGAACTAAGTGTAAATATATTCTAATGAGTGTTATGAGTTTGGCAAAATAAAAAAAAAACTATCTAATTATCCAATCTAACTTCTTTGCTCTACCACCTTTGATTGATATCCATTAATTTGTGAAAAGAAGCTGTATTTATCCTTGGTATGCTGTAAAATAAATTGAACAAGATATAATGTATTACCAATTGCATGCAGGGTATAACATATTAGATCCCAATTTGTACGCTTATATCGATTCTATATAACCAGCGAACAACTATATAGTAAATTCATTGGGTTAATATCAGAAACCTCCCCTAAGGTTTCTTCTAATCACATCTAGTACCTCCCATGTTTTTGAAATCACACTTAGCACCCCTGGAAATAGGATGTGATAGGTTGTCCTAATCAAAAGGTGAGAAATTACCCAAAAACCACCAACACCAGGCAAAGTTTTAAGCGGGGAAATGCTGGAAAAAAATAATGAATAAGAAAAATTATTGGAAACCAGAAAATAACAAAAATGCCATTGTTTTGGCGCACAATTTGCCTATAAACACCTTACACGGGGTGATTTATGAGGTACAATCAGTTTACAAATATGTACACTATGTTAGATCTTAGTTACTTGATTATGTATATCTATAAAAGGTAGTGTAATGGTACGCATAATTTGGAATGGTTATTTAGCCCTTTGATCAATTTATGCATCTCCCTATAGTAGATGTGTAATTTTGCTTGTATGAGTAGTCCTTGCTTATTTATGAGTACTTTACAAGGGGTGATGTATGATGTACGATCAGTTTACAAAAATGTACATTATGTTAGATGTTAGTTACTTGACTGTGTATATCTATAAAAGGTAGTGCATGTATACGCATAAATTTCGAATGGTTATTTAGCCCTTTGATCAATTTGTGCATCTCCCTATAGTAGATATGTAATTTTACTTGTATGAGTAGTTCTTGCTTATCTGTGAGTACTTTACACAGGGTGATTTATGAGGTACAATCAGTTTACAAAAATATACATCACGTTAAGTGTTAGTTACTTGACTATGTATCCATGTAAAAGGGACCAAATTTGTCCTGATAATCACAAAATATTAGCTAACTTGTGGGAGCTAGATAATTATATGCTCAATTTTGAAGTTGTTACATTGCAGGGTGCTCTAAGGAGAGGAAAGCCTGGTAGAGGCATAGCTAACACGGGGATTGGCAGGGGCTGTGCTTTGGGTAATTAAGTTCAATCTGATCATCTGATCATGTACCAAAGTATATACGTTGCACATATTATTAACTTGTTTATCATGTCTTCTGTGATGTAGGATCAAGTACAAGGAAATATGCCAGTGGTTGTTTCAAGTCAGGGGAGTAATCCAAGTTTTCGCCAACAAGATGCAGCTGTCAATGTGCAAGTTAATTTGCAGGCTAGCACAAGCACTTCTACTAAGAGGGTAAGCATTATAATGTCATACATTGCTGCTGCAAAATTCAGAACTAGTGCACTATTGGAGTAATTTAAAGTTTTGCAGCAAAAAAGTTTAAATTTGTTCTTTTCTGATGCAGAGAGGAAGGTCTTCAATGAAAACCAATGCTGCTGTAAACAAGCAAGGTATAATTCCCTTTGTACCAAATGCTCAAGCTACTCTAAATGGTGGATCTCAAGCCGAAACTTCTGTTAGCATTAATACTGCTGCAATAGTGGCCTCTAACACTATAACCAGCAGTTTCTCTATGATGTTTTGAGAGTGCTAAAGGTTCCCCGCAATCCTTGCTTGTGGTATCTGAAGTAGTTTAGGTACTAGTCTTCTTAGCTCCCAGCAATACTGAAGCAATGTTAGCTTTTGTGGACAATTTTTTGATAAGTGGTGCAATGTGCATCTGATTTATATTTCCTGCCACTTATGGTGCTGTTTGACTAATCTTAGAACTACTTGTGTATAGTTTTGTGCATTGCAATCCTCACCATCTAAACAACTAGTTGTAGATGGTGTTTTTGTTCAGAATTGGATTGCAATATAAGGCTTACGTATCATGTTACTAGACTGATCCAATGTAGTATCATGGACTATGTAATTAGTGGAGAAGGGGCAGGGACGGTTACTACTGTTAAAGGTAGTATAATTACTCGCTGTTATTCTAGTGTTACAACGTGTACAAATGATGTTACACCGTGTGCAAAATGCACACAAGCTTCCGGAGTGCAACCGTTCCGGCCCCAGGTCCATAATTAGTTATGCATCTCTATATCGCCAAAATCTCTGATAATTAGTTATAACATTCTTTTTATTACACTTTTACACCCTCAGCTTCTAAATTAATATCATATGCCTATTTATTTCTATTTTTATCTTCTAAAATTCACTAATCATTTTGGGCTTTGGGTAAAAGTGGAACAAAAATAAAGTCTCTCTCCTACAATTCATTTTTTACTACCATTTTCAAATAGAGGGGCTGACAAGAAACCAAAGTTGTCATTCCAGGGGTGCTAAGTGTGATTTCAAAAACATGGGGGGTGCTAGATGTGATTAGAAGAAACCTCAAGGGAGGTTTCTGATATTAACCCAAATTCATTTTCACATTATGTGTATGTACGTGATAGTATGTAAGGGCCAATAATTAATTGCAAATTTAAACAATAAGCTAACTTCTATAAATTTATGACCATGTAAGCATACACAAGTATTATGGGATACCTTACAACAAGTGTACCTTCTTGATGTTGTCAAGCCATCCTAGTCCTTGTTCAAGTAGTCTTTTTGGATGTTGAAGCTCATGACAAAACCATATGTATTGTAAAATTTATAAGCCTCATCTTCTGCATCAAACCCCATTCCTGTTTTAGGAATCCCATCCTCTGTCAACTTGTTGCTATCAACAACTGCATTTTCTGTCCATTACCACGTGTACATCAGTCATCACAATGTGAACCATTGCACTTACTCATTCCATCAACAAAAAGATTGCACATAAGTCATTAATTATGTACACGTTTGGCCCATTTCAACACATACACACTGCGATGAAGTCAACATAATTACTAACCATCTGTATAGCAATTTTAATATCACATTATGTGCCATGTAGACAACATTACCGATGAACCAACACCCAATTGCAAATTCAAAGAAACAACTAAGTTATGTAAATTTCTCGCCATGCGGTTATAAATTTTGATAGACATGTACTTATCAACTACCCTGATAGTTTTTGCTACGCAAGCCACCCCACTCAACCTCTTTTAGCCAAGATATATGTATACTATGCAACCAAATTTTAAAAGGTGAGAACTTTAATTCATCAATTGAGTCAAATTTACAAACACTTGGCATGCATAAGTTCCTTGTGCATACGTTCTTTAAGTTGGCTCTCAATGTATCTAATTTATGCTACCCATATGATTTCCTTGTTTAGGAGTTTTCGCCAGAATTTCAATTTCATTATTCATGTCACACTGTCTTAAACGAGTTGTACAAACAAAATCATGCAAGTAAATTCATCCCTCTTCTGTCGCAAAACAAGCCAAATAGTGCAATGAGTTTGCAATATTCTTACCTTTGGGGTTTAGTCCAATTCGATTGAGTCTATCTCTGCTTTAGATCTCACCAACTTCCGTCTTGTTGCAGCCTTCATGAAAATTTTTTGTCCCGCAACAGTTACTTCTGCAACACTATACACTTTCTCCAAAAACCTCTCATCTGAAACTTCCCAATTTGGGGTAGGGATATTATTTTGCTGATACTCTGGAATTGTGAATGAATGTTCACAAGATATGGTTTTGGAGGGAGACCAAAATTTTATTTCATTTGAAGAGTTCAGATGAAGAGTCGTGCCTCATTAATTTGAGCGGGAATTTTTGGAACGGACAGCTGAGGTATTTTAACGGAGCCCGTTAGCCCCTCAGATGTTTTTTTATTTCTTTTCCTACTCACTCACTAAAACAACGTCGTTTTCCTTTGCTGTTGCTCCCATTATACGTGGCCTATTGCAGTCCTCTCATTTTTTTTTGTGAGAGGACCGCTCAGGGACGGTCCTTCTGAGGACCGTCCCTGCCCCGTATCCGGACCGTTCAGGAGCTGTCCTCAGACAGACCGCTCCTGCCCCTAATCCGTATATGTAAGGATATACTTGTCAATCATCAACCATTTCTTATGATTAGACGGTTTGTATTTAAAATATATTTTAGATTAGCAAATTTAGGGGCTCTTTGGAAATCCAATACTTTTACTAGAAGAGTACTTTAGGCATAAAGGCATAATTCTAAAGTTTTTGGTAAGTTTCATTTCTTAAATTTATTAGAGACCTTTTGCCCATTAAAGCAATTTTAGCAAAAGTTCAAAATTTTTGTTTTTAGAATAAATTTTTGTTAATAAAAAATAAGAAATTAAGATTAAACATTTTATCATAAATTTTGAAGTAGATGAAGAGATCAATATGTTTTATAAATTCAAAATTATATATAATCAATTCGAAAAAAAACACCACTTATGCAAGTATACACCCCAAACAAAATGATTAAATGTTTTAATTAAGTACTTTGACTAAAGCTCTACTAGTTGAGCTGCCTTTGGATAAATCGCCACATTTCAAAACGGGCACCCAGTGGCCTATTAAAAAAATTTCATCTAATAGAAATTTTGGTAAAAGTAATTATTAAGTGCTTAATCATATTGTTGGATGTTTATGCGCATAAGTGCTTGCTGTGTTGGATAACATGTAATTTTATAATTTTTAAAATTTAATGATCTCTTTATTCAATTCAAAACATGATAAAATATAAAAATTTAATTATTTTTTGAACTATAAAATTTATTCTAAAAGCACCAAAATTTTAGCTTTTGCTAGAATTGCTTTTGAGACCATAACCACTAGTCCTAAAGTCTATTGAATACCTAAAAAGCACTTCTATCACAAAAAGTACCCTTTTTTTAACAACAGTACAACTAGGGGTGTGCAACAAATTCGAATTCAGTAATTCGGAAGTTTGAATTCGGAATTTTTCGGAATTTTGGAATAGGAATTACCGATCGATTTTGATTTCGAATTCACCAGTTCCGATTTCGATTTTGATTCCAAATTCAATTCGGAATTCGGAAACCTTTTTTCCCTTTTTTTTCTTTTTTGTTAGATGTATTGTTATATAATATAAATTTTATATTACATATATTATAAAAAATATTATTATATATATAAATAAATGTATATTAATATATATATTATAAAACGAAATTATGATTTCCGATTTCAAAAACTCTATTACCGAATTCGAACCAAATTCGCTTAATTCGAAATCGAAAATTCCAATTTCAGTGCTGAATTCCGAATTACCGATTTCGAAAATTCCAAATTCAATTCGAATTCGGTCAGTAAATTGGAATTTTTCAATTTTGCACACTCCTAAGCACAACATTCCCAAACAAACTCTTAAGTGCTTAACGCATGAGTACTTTCTAAGTAATATGGATTATAATGCACATATGTTGAAGATATAAACCACTTGTGTAAACTTTCTCTGTGCATTGATGGTATATATAATATAACCTTTTTGTGCCCAAGGTCATTAACAACTTTGTGTTTGGACAGTAGATTATTTGGAATAATTTTTAAAAGAATACTATAACACTTTTTGGGATGTAATATATGTAAGATAAAAAGGTGGTTAAAAGAATAAAAATGTTATTAAAAGAATAAAAATGTTATTAAATAATATGTTTATGATGCAATAAAATAATGTTTTACAAACAAGAAGCTATCCATAATACAAATAAGCAAAAAAATAGTCTACCAAAAAACTAATCTTAGGAAAAATTGTAGAACCAAAAGATTCACCGAAAATATATAGGAGATATGTTTGATAAAATTAATGTATCCGGGGAGGCAATTCACACACATAAGAATATGTGTGGGAGAAAAGGAATAATACCAATAATAATTTATTAATCACGCACCATAATAACAAGGCTTTCAATCTTTTACTCTTCTTAACTAAACATAATAATATGACTCCCTCTTTGTAGGCTAAATAACTTGAGAAACAAGTCTTACAATTATAAAAAATTTCCTAATAAGATACTAATTCTTAAACAATAAAACTACCATAACTTGATTCCAATAGAATTACTAAAACCCTAACTTGACAAAAACACTACTAAATAATAATATGAAAATTTTTAATTTTGAGTCTTGATTTATTTTGCTACTGAATATTGCCTCCCTTAAATCAAGCTCTCGTTTGGATCTGGCTCACAACCAATCAATAATCTCCCTTGATTTTTACTGCTGCAATATTCCACGCCCCTGGACAAATTTATCTCGTTGCTCAACTTATTTTTCACTTGTGAAAATAATTCACGCTTTTGGATAGACTGTTTTCGTCGCCCAATTTGATATCAACGTATTGACAATCACTTTGTGATTTTCATATCACAATTCAACTAATAAGATTCTTCTCCAATCTTTGTCTTCACAACCACAATCAATTTGACAAATCTTCCGAACCAATTTTATGGTCCAATCCCCACAAATTAGACATTTCATGACCAACCATGTGATCTAATTCAATCAATTAATTTTTTTGCAGTAATTTTTATACTCTAACTCTAACAGCGGAAAACACCCACAATTGATCCTCGTAATCGAGTCAATTCTTCAATGTGTACAAGAACTCTAGGATCAATTTCTTGAACATAGGGCTCTAAAACCAGATGTAGAACCAAAAAATTCACTAAAAATATATAGGAGATATATTTCTTAAAATTAATGTATTCGGGGAAGCAATTCACACACATAAGAATATGTGTCGGATAAGAGGAATAATATCAATAATAATTTATTAATCACGCACCATAATAACAATGCTCTCAATCTTTCACTCTTCTCAACTAAACGCAATAATATGATTCCTTGTTTGTAAACTAGATGACTTGATAAATAAGTCTCACAACCATAAGAAATTTCCTAATAAGATACTAATTTTTAAACAATAAAACTACCATACCTTGATTCCAATAGAATTACTAAAACCCTAACATGACACAAACACTACTAAATAATAATATGAAAATTTTTAATGTTGAACCTTAATTTAATATGCCAACAAAAATGCAAAATAAAAAGATCTAGTTTAGAATTATTACTTGAATCTGAAATAGAATAGTGTAAGGAACAAAGTAAAATAAATTTGTTTGCAAAAAAATCATTGGATGTGAAAAGGTCCTCTTTCGGTTTGCCTTTAATCCGGACGAGCGGGGAAACAGTAAAAAGATTTCCACTCTTCATTGTGGAAGTCAAATTGTCCTTCTCCACTTAGAAACACCGGTCTCCATATTCTTGGATTGTTTTGCCGACGTACTATACCACCCGTCTAATGATCACCAAGGTTTCAATAGCGGATGGACGGATAGGATTTGTTTTTCTATTGTAGCAGAAAACCACTCTATTTCTCTGCCTGTACAAGTATCCCTTTTTACCGTTGACAAAGTTAAACTCATTTTATAAAAATGGGAACGGCACTTTAGAATAATTGAATTTAGAAACTACCAATTTAGAAACTCTTCAATTTGGTAGATGCCAAACAGGAAATATTCAGATTCCTAATTATAAACGCAGATCCGCTGCAGCTCTCCTTTCTACATGTAAATCAACCAACCTCTTCCTCTGATACCACAAGAAAATCGATTAATTGTGTGTGTCCAAGCCAAAACCTTTGGCTCAAGAAATTGTTCAGCGATGGAGGAGAACGCCGTAATACTGAATAAAAGAAACTTCGGTGGTCGAAGAAAGATTCAAATCAAGAAAATTGAGAAGAAGAAGAACTTGCTAGTCTCGTTTTCTAAACGTCGTGCAGGCTTGTTCAGGAAAGCTGAGGAATACAGCAAAAAATCTGGGGCTCAAGTTGCTATCCTTGTCCAATCTCCAGGTGGTAGATTCTTTACCTTCGGTGGTCCTGACTCTGCTTCGGTAGACTCCATTCTTGACCAGTATCTTGCTGGCATGATGCCTTCATCTTCAAGTTCTGCTTCTTGTAAGAATGGTACTGTTGTTGATGATCAGGGAAAGAGTAAGCCTGTGGAGATTGAAGAAAATACTATGGAAGAATAGGTTATAGAGCAGGGATTGATGGAAACTAACCAGGTCAGTGATGGAAAAGAATCCTTGTTGAAACAGCCGTTGGATAATGATGATCTTCAATGGGTTGATGAACTCGAAAACTATATGGTCACCATGAAAGGCCTGGAGGGTGAGGAATTGTCTCAAGAAGATGATGGAACGAACAGGGCTGCTGATGATAATATTAATGGTGATCCTGATTCATCAAGTTTATTGAATCCCAATGTTAATCTTGATTATTTTGGTGGGTTTCCTGTGAATCCTGTTTATATTAGTGGACTACCAGTGAATAATGATTTGTTTCAAGAATATAATGAGATGACCAGGGCTGCTGCAGATGCTGCTTCATCAAGTTTGTTGATTCCAAAAGTTAATCTTGATTATTTCAGTGGTCTTCCAAAGAACAATGATTTCTTTCGAGATGATGAGATGGCCAGGCCTGCTGATACTATTAATGGTGATGCTGATCAATCAAGTTTAGTGATTCCCAACGTTAATCTAGATTATTTTGGTGGGCTTCCAATGATTTCTTTCAAGATGATGAGATGAACAGGGCTGCTGATGCTGTTAATGGCGATGTTGATTCATCAAGTTTATCGATTCCTAGCGTTAATCTTGATTGTTTTGGTGGGCTTCCAGTTGATTTTGATTTTGATGAACCGAGTCCTCAGTACAATGATTGGGAGTAGCAGCACTTATTCAAGATGCAGAGATATGGTTAATTAATTATGTTAACCAGATACATTTTATCAATTTTCCCTTTTTCGTTATTGTTTTGAAAGGCGAAATCTTATTGGAATTGGTATGTGTTATTAATGGTTTGCTCTTTGAATTATTTTATGAGAAAATTGTTGAGATTTCATAAATTGATTTTTGTGGTTGCTCTAGTTTTCCTTTTTCTTCATGTTCATAATCAGTTTCGTTATGTTTTACCCCCCACCGGACACCATCTTTTTGTGGAATTTCTAGAGGAAAAAGTAGGTAAAAATGGTTATCCAATTGGTCTTATAAATTCTATAACGCTTTCAAACTGCAGAATCAGCAGCAGTAGGTAAAATGGTTGCAAAATTGGGTTTAGAAAAATTTCCAATTCAAACACTATGGGATCTCTTCGTTTGTTTTGGTGTTTTCTTTTGGATCTTTTGAAATTATGAGAGCAGAGTCCTGTCCCAAGAAGGCTTTGGGGAGTGGAAACAAAACCCAAAATTAGAAAAATGAAAAATGAAAAAAATAAAAAATAGAAAAAAAGGAGAATGGAATATATGGGTACGGTAAATTAATTTGGGCACCACGTTGTGCTTTCATCTCTGATAGAAAGGGCCTAGTGAAGTTTAACAAAAAAGAATGAAAGAATGTAGGAAAGCTTGACCAGTTAAGAATGTATCTAGCATTAATATGCACATTTGAAATTAAGACGATCGAGTATAATTTTCTATTATCAAATTCTATGATTGTTTGTCATTATTTTTTACGGTAATGAAAACCGATTGCTTGTCATTATTTTGTATGGTAATGAAAAACGACTTGTAAACGTGGAAAAAAAAAACTTGAGAGATTAGGTAGGATTTAATTGTGTTAATTAGTGTCAGTGGCACACCTGTTAAGAAAAAAATCCATTGTACTTGTCGACAAAAATCTAGTTGTTTTTTAAAATTCTTTTCATGAGTGTAGAGATGAGGTTTAGGAAGAGCGGAAGTGGAATGGGAAATTGAACTCAGGACTCGACATTTATATGTAAAAGTTTTTTTTCCCCTTAGCTCGTGTTTGTCGGGCACCCTATAAGGTCTAAATTATGCTCGCTTCGTCCTTATATTAAAGTCATATTTTAGAAATTCAAGTTTCTATGAAAACATAAAAATTGTTATGTTTAAATGAGATGGCATTGGAGAAATTACATATGTACTCTTTGAATTCAAAATATTTATTTGCTAAATGTGCATTGGGATTTTAAAAAGTTACTTTTTTAAATAATAAGATTGGAAAGCACCTGTCGAAGTTAAAATGGTTACTCTTATTTTGGGACACCAATAAAATAAAATACATGACGTTAAAAATGGGACGAAGGGAATACATAATTTCTCATATATTTAAATATTTATTTATTGCCCCCTTCTACATTCAAAAACTTTCTTGATTGTACATAATTCATGCAAATAACTAACACCTAAAGCTCCTTTTATTTTTTTAAAAAATTTATCCTCCCCCACCTTATGCTCCTTTTGAGTGGGCGCTTATTTGACAAATCTCGATATAAATACTTTTGAAGATCAGTCTCCTTTAGAGTTCCAATACTAAGACAATTTCTTTACATTGTATTTTTGTGTTTGTAATCAGTAAATAGTGGACTTAGTAATAACTAAACACAATTTTCATTGTGGTCCTATTATAAAAGGAGTAATATTTCAAGCACTCAAGTCAGTGACTAAGGACTGGAACGGCATTGTATACACCATTTTAATGAATTTAGGAACTAATGGTTAAAGAGGGAAAAAAAAGGGGTTTTTTTTAAAATTGTTTTCTCTGGGAATTGAGTCATGAGAGTTTTAGGACACCATCAAATTCAGGCCTAATATAATTGGTACTCAATTGAATTCAGGACCTAATATTATTGGGCCTCTTGTAACTGGACTACGGCGCCTAAAATAAGTTACTTAGGGTTAATTGCAATTTATGAATGTAAAATTAGCAATTAAAGAGATGAAATAGACTATTAAACGCTAGGAACCTCACAACATAGTACTAATCTATCTACACACACATATGAAAAAAATAAATTTAAGGAAAAATCATTTAAAATATCTCTCACATTTCATCAAATGAATTTTTTCATCATTTACTTTTAAAATAGTAACTTTACGTCCCTTAAAAATCAAGTCAATAAAATTTGGTTCCATCCTAAGTTTTCGACCACTTTTTACCTCGAATCTATCATGTGACCCATACATAATCATTTTTTGTGGGGAAAAAAGGTTAGCTCTCATTTGTAGCTAAATAAATGATCCGATCTAAATTCATTTTTTTTATCCCTAAAGAAATAGAATCTAATCCTAACCATTTTCATTTTCTCCCTTAAAAAGTAAGATCTGATCTAATCTATATTCATTTTTGCTAATAAAAATGTGGAATCTAACTTTTTTGTATATAAAATATGGCTGCATATGGATCACATAATGATTTCAAGCTAACAAGTAGTTAGAAACTTAGATTGCGATCAAACTTTGCTAATTTGAATTTGTAAGGAATGCAAAGTCAATATTTTAAAAATGAAAAATGGAAAAATTTATATAACAGAATGTGAGGGACATTTTGAATGATTTTTCATAAATTTAATTAACCATCTTCTCTCCTAGGTTTTACCCATATTAGTATACAACTCTTCTCTAATTAACTTTTCTTTTAATTGTTGTCTCTTTTAACAACTTATATCTTTCTAAATAAAATTGAATTATTTTTTATTTTGATTTCTCTCTTTTCTACCAATTTTTATCTTTTTTAACAAATTTGTATAATTTTTTTTATCAATATGGATTAACTTTATTTAGTGTAGTTTTAATTGTTTCATTAGTAGATTGATTAGTACTATTGGAAACAGAATATTTGTTCATGAGAAAACAAATTATTGCATCTTTTTTATTTAATTGAGTAAGAAGACGTAGTTCTATATTTCTGGTCATTGTGATAATTTTAATTATCACAAAAGTATCTTTCTTTCTTTCTTTCTTTTTTTCGGTTTTTGGTATGCATTGTAGTATGTGAATCGATACTTTAGTAAGAGCATGTCTAGAAGTTTTCAAAAAATAGGTATGATAGTTAAACAGTTAGAATACATTGAATATATAAGAACATTTTTTAAACTTTAGTTATTGATATTTGCTACAAGTTCACAACTAATTTAATATAAGAAAATAAAAGTACTTGCCTTTTCCAATATCTGGCAATAGCTAAAGACGTTACATATTTCTTTTTCTTAGTTTGGCAAGATTCAAAGATTTAGAAACTCATTTATTACCATTTCTATAATTTAATAGAGTCAAGAAAAAAATAACAAAATCTACCCGTCCATGATTTTGTGCCCATGTATAAAACTATAAATATCCACCAATCTAACCAATTTCTTTCTATTGTCTACGAGAAACTCGTTATATAAAAATAGTAATTATTATTGTGTATATTCATACGGTAAATAAGGTGTGATTGGCCGTACTTGTTAGAAAAGTTCTTTATACTTTCCAAGATACGAATATCTAGTTCTCAAGACTTATGTATAAGAGTTTTTTCTTCTTAAGAGTTGTTTGTTGAGCATTCGATAATAGATGTAAATTACTCATAATTTCCCATATGTGTATATAGACTTTTATGTATTTCCCTTCATACATGTAGACGCTTGATTGTACATAGTATTTGCAAATAACTACACACCTAAAGCTCATTTTGAGTGGGCACTTATTTGATAAACCGTGAAAACCAGTCTTCTTTCAGAGTTCTAATACTAAAAAATTTCGTTAAATTGAATTTTTATTGCATAATCAGTAAATGCTGAACTTAGTATTAACTAAACAATTTTCATTGTGGTCCTAATATGAAAGAGTAATATTTCAAGCACTCAAGTTAGTGACTAAGAACACGAAAGCTACGGTGTACACCATTTAATAAATTTGGGAACTAAAGATGCAATAGGGTTGTTTATTTCTTTATTTTCTCGGAATTGATACATGAGACTTTTGGGACTGATTGAATTCAGGACTAATATTATTGGGACTCAATCGAATTCAGGACCTAACATTGTTGGGCCTCAATCGTTGTGCTTTTTTTAACTAGACTAAAGTGCACAAAAAAAAAAGTTAAGGTCTGTCTGACAAGTGCCAATTAAAATGTAGTTCAAGTGTTAAATTTTAGAAGGATAAAATTATTTATAAAAAATATGTAAATGCAATTGGCAAAGTAAAATTAATTAGAGAAAATATAATTATTAATAGTAGGAAAGGTAATAATTAGGTGTGATTTAGATAGGTTAATGAATTGGACACCCATTAGAAAAATCTAATATGTTACTTGTTAGAAAATTGGATTAATTTCTTTTAGACAGGTTTCTTGTTTTGTGTGGAAGTAACTAGTTTTCTAATTAATTTTAGTTACTTGAAGTAATAGTCAAAGAATATTCTATTTAGTTTAGAATTAGAAGTTATTTCCTATTTTGTACAAGTCTAGGAATTCGAATTGGTTTCCTATTATTATTTGGGTTTTGGTCAAATAATGTTCTCTATAAATAGGTGGGTTGGTATGCTACACAAGAGACACATAATAGCACACAAGAGGCGACATGTAGCTTTATACATGGGGTGAGAGAGTTCTTGGGAGATGAGAGATGGTATACAAGAGTTGGATTTGGGTTTAAATTGTATTCTTGTATAGGGTTTTCCTCTCATAATAAAGAACGGATTTCTCTCCATGGACGTAGGTTCAATGGTGGAGTCTAACCACGTTAAATATTGTGTGTTTTCTATCTTTCATACTTGTGGCTTATTCCTCATTAAATTGTTGTGTACTTGATATCTCAATAGTTGTTTATTCCACGTTTAAATCCTAATAAGTGGTATCAGAGTTTGGTTGAGAGATTGGGCTGTTTACAAGCACTTGGATCCCAACAAACTAAATGGTTGGATCAAGAGCTTGGTTGTTCAAGGTTGGATCCTGATTAACTATTGAGATCAAGTGGATTGGCGTCTGTTACCAATTGAATAATTTAACGGGTGATATCCTTGTTTCAATCGCTTAGTAAGAAGCATTGACGGTGAAGGATAGAAAGTCGAAAAGTATGAAGATACTTGATGGTGAATTTAGGCAAGTGATTCAAAGGTCAAGGAAAAAGTGGAGTCTAATGTTGATTTTGGAAGTGAATCGGTGAGATTTTCTCACCTCCAACAGTTGATATTTTATCCCGGTGGCTTTTAGATTTCAGTTATATTTTTTGGGTGGTGTGGCACGTGTCCCAAAGAAACAAAGAGATCTAATTTCCATCCGCCAGAAGACTCTGACAGTTACGAGTTTTCATTTTAGGTGGAGTTTTGGAAACTACACGTGGTGAGACAGTCCTGAGGATGGAAAAAAGTATGGTGATTGTACAATTTGGTTACCTCAATGATTAGTGTTAGAGGTCACAGAAGGGGATTCCGGATTGCAAGTGGTGGTGAGAAAAAATCCTGCAAAGAGAGATGGTGAATTGAGGCACCTTCTCACGAGTCAACCGGAGGTTGGACTCGAAATAACTACACATTTTCATTTGTCGATTGAATCAATTTGGCGTCAGGACTGTGTGGTGTGTAGTTCGGTACCATATTATTTGGTAGTTGAAGGCAAATGGTTGCTAAAAGAAATTTTCGCCAAGGTAGAGATTTATTAGAAAACTGACTTAATTTTTTTTAGACAGGTTTCTTATTTTGTGTGGAAGTAACTAGTTTCCTAATTAGTTTTAGTTATTTGAAGTAGTAGCCAAAGAATATTCTATTTAGTTTAGGATTAGAAGTTATTTCTTATTTTGTACAAGTCTTGGAATTAGAATTGGTTTTCTATTGCTACTTGGATTTTGGCCAAATAATGTTCTCTATAAATAGGTGGGTTGACATACTACACAAGGACACACAAGAGGCGACATGTAGCCTTATACATGGGGTGAGAGAGGGTTCTTGGGAGATGAGAGATGATATACAAGGGTAGGGTTTGGATTCAAGTTATATTCTTGTATAGAGTTTTCCTCTCATAATAAAGAACGGGTTTCTCTCCATGGACATAGGCTCAATGGTGGAGTCGAACCATATTAAATATTGTGTGTCGTCTATCTTTTATTATTGTGGTTGTTCCTCATTAAATTGTTGTGCACTTGATGTCTCAATAGTTATTTATTCTGCGTTTGGATCCTAACATTACTAGCATTGAGTTAATTGTAATTCATGAAGTAAATTTAGGTTAAACTACAATTTATCGAAGCAAAAGTAGCAATTCAAGAGATGAGATGGGCTATAAAGCCCCAGATACCTCACAACTTGGTACTAATCTACACCCACACGCATATATCAAGGCACTAAATTTAATAAGTTATCTTCTCTCCTAGGTTTTACTCATATTTATATGCAACTCTTCTCTAATTAACTTTTCTTATAATTTCTCTCTTATTTTTATGACTTTTATCTTTTTAAATAAATTGAATCTTTTTTCTTATGGTTTCTTTCTTTTCTAACAATTTTTATCTTACCTAATTTGCATAATTTTGTTTTATCAATATGGATTAACTTGATCTAGTGCAGTTTTAATTGTTACATCAGTATTAGTACTACTCGAAATTGAACATTTATTCGTGAGAAAATGAGTTATGACATCTTTTTTTATTTAATTGAGTATAAATATGTAGTTCTAAGTTGATGGTTATTATAAACTTTTGAATTATCAAAAAGAGTGTCTTTCATTTTTTTGGGCATGCAATATAGTATACGATGAATATTATTAAACTATAGTAAAAGTGTGTTTGAAGTTCTAAAAAAAATCAGTATGGAAGTGAAACATTAGAACACATTAATTTTCAAAACTTAATATTAAATATATAAAAACATTGTTTTTTTTTACTTGAATTATTCATACTTGCACAAGACCACAACTAATTAAAAAAAATCATGTTAAATACTAGTAAGCTAATAAAGAAAGCAGAAGTAACTGGAGGAGATCCGGATTGGGTTGGGCGGTATAGACTGCGAAGGAAGGAACCGTGAGTGGAAGTTTGAGGTTCAATTGAAAAAAAAAGAAGAAAAAAGAAAAAGGAAAAGTAACTTACCTCTTCCGATATCCGGCAATAGCCAAAGAGGCTACTCATCTCTTTCTCTTGGTTTGGCAAGATTCAAAGACTTAGAAACTCATTTATTACCATTTCTACAATTTATACAGTCAAGATACCAAAATCTACCGATCCATGATTCCCTACCCATGTATATCTGCGAATCTACAATCTCCTGTCCAGCACTAAACCAATTTCTATACAGTGACGCGGAGAAAACTTGTTACAAGTTACTGTTTGGCCATGGAAGAGACAGCGACAGTGGTGAAGAAAAAGAGTACTGGTCGAAAAAAGATTGAGATCTAGAAAATTCAGAAGAAAACCAACTTGCAAGTCACGTTTTTGAAGCACCGCAGGGGTTTGTTCAAGAAGGCTGCTGAACTAAGCGTTTTATGTGGTGTAGATGCTGCCGTTCTTGTTCAATCTCCAGCAGGCAAAGTCTTTGCCGCTGGTGGCCGTGCCCCGGTCGAATCCATCATTGATCGGTATGTTGCAGGGAAGGCATCAAGTTCTTCTTCCTACAACGATGTTGTAAATCAAATCCACTGTCAGCAACAGGAGGAGGAGGAGGAGTTTTTGGATATTATGAAAGAGATTGAGATTGAAAAGGTGAAAGGGAAGCTTTTAATGCAGCACAAGGGTGATAATTCAAAAGGGTTTTGGTAGGAACAACCTGTTGATGATCTTGAACTGGATGAACTAGTTGAACATATGGCTGCTATGGAGAATCAGAGGAAGAATGTTTTGACTAGAGCCGAAGAGATGGTTGCTAATAATAATGCTGTTGACAATAATGCCATTGCTGCTGCTATTGCTAACCATAATCCTGGTGATAATAATGCTGCTAACAACAATGTTGTTGCTAATAACAATGCTGATTTTTCATCAGGTGTATTGATTCCTAATGTTTCTCTTGATAGCTTTGGTGGGTGTCCAGTTATTCTTTGTGAGTCCGATAATGAGGACAAAGTTGATGGCACTGATAATCCCTTCAAGCTTGAGAATCTTAACTTCGAAACTAAAAGCCATCAGCTTTTAATATCGGGAAATCCTAAACTTGAAGCTGATGATGAGCTCTTCATGTTTGACAATCCTAACTCCCTGATTGATAACAATCAGCCCTCAATTTTAGCAATACCTAAGCTAGAAATTGATGTTGATGAGCCCATAATGCTAGAGAATCCTAAATCCCCAATTAATATTGATCAGCTCTTGATGATAGAGAATTTTAACACCCAAAACAATATTGGTAAGCCATTGATGTTGGAGAATCCTAACAAGGGTGCTGCAGAGGTTTTAGATAATCCTAATCCCATGAAAGCTATATCAACTTGATGGTTGCTTTTAACTAGTTTTAATTTTGCTCTTGTTTTTTAGTGTTTTCTGGAGAGGAATTGAATTTCACCTTCAAGTACGTTAGAGATTTTCTTGGAATTGTCTTTGGAGAATTTTAATTGAAAGACTTTGTTGACTTCTGGATATTATGGTTAATTAAAGTTCTGTTTTTATCCTGTCTTTTTGCTTATTTGGTTATGTTTGCAATGTTTGTGGCTGGAATATGTTTGTTTCTTGGACTTGGGTAAAAAATAGAAACGGTGAAAAGTTTTACTTTTCTACCGCTTTCTTTTACTGACTACAGGGGAATGTTAAATAAAACCTCATGCAGGATGGTATATTCATAATTATTGATTTCCACCCATTTATTTATTTATTTATTCTCTGCTTGTGGTTAATCTTGGGAGAAGTTGTGATTATATGGAACTTAGCTCCATAATATGAATTTATTTGAAATCGATATGCTCCAAATTCAATAGCTTAATCATGTCTTTCCCCAACAAATTTGTCTTGGCTGCAGGTCTTCTGTTATATTTAAAAGCGTAACACCCATTTTTCAATGACTTTTCTCCTCCCTCCTCTCTTCGAAGATCCTTCTCATTAAAAAAAAAAAAATCAAAAGATCTTGTATCAGTGTGATCAATAACAATAGATCTGGTGCTTTTGATTTTCTTTTTTCGTTTGCGATTTTATGCCAAAAGTTGTGTTAGTAGGATGTTGATCTTCCACACAACTTGGCAAGCGAAGAATTTTTTGTTGATAAAGATTTGTGGTTTGGGAGAGGAGGGAGGAAAATAGTTGTACTAGAAAGAAAAACAAACATAAGTAACTATTTTTTTTAACAATAAGTTAATCCAAATATTCTGCAGAGGTCACATGTCAATGCACTAAATTGTGTAATATGAGTGTTGCACTTTTAGATGCAGCAGAAGACTCGTAACATTTTTTGTCGATACACTAAAAAGTTTAAAACTATGCCCTCATGAGAGAGGGGGGAAGCAGATAGAACATTACTAGTATTTATCATTTTAATACCCTTTGGTGTAATTAATCTTTTTTTAGCTTGTTTCCTTGTGGTTAAATTTCAGAGAAGTGTTTATTCTCTAAAACTTAATTCCATACTATTAAGTATCAATCTGCTCAATTTTTAATTGCTAACTTTGTTTAAACCCTAGCCACCATAGGAAATTGGGCTTTGTAGATGGTTACTCTTTGGAGTGTTTCAATAAAAATTTGACTAAATTTGACAGCACCAATGCTTTTTCAATTAACTTTGTAAGAGAAGAAAGTGATTGAAAACAAAGTAGTAAAACTTTTTCACTAATATGTGTCCAAAGTACCAAGTGAACTTGTTTTGGAATGAAAGAAAATAGATATGTTATAGATGCTTGAGAAAGTTTATATATATTTATAACTTTTTACTATATTTGTGATGCTATTAGAATCCTTACAAGAAACTTCTGCGTCCTTGTATCTTGAAGTTGTTATTTCCAATGAAATGCATCTTAATTTTCCATTGTTCTTTATTAGTTAGTCCACAAAAAGATTGGACAGCTTTACTTTTAACGCATACTCTTTGGCAAATTAATATAGTATGTTATTAAAATATTTTTTTCTATTGTGAAAAAGATAAGACAGTGGCAGATTTTATTCTGATTTCTTATCCTTTATCAAAATCTTGTACATAAATGAAATCACTTCTGTCAAGGTAGTTGCAACAATCAACCGAAGACTAATTTGCGAAAAAAAGGAAAATTATCTAATTCAAGAACATCAAATTATGTAATATATATATATGTATGTATGTATGTATGTATGTATGTATGTGTATATACATAATTACATATGCTTCTGTGTGTGTATATATATATATGTAATCACTACTGTTCCCCATGTGCTACACACGCAGAGGATCTTATTCATCTGTATTGACTTGGCATTTAAGAAAATTTCACTTCATTGTTTGTTCCCTTTGGGCAAGAACTTGATTGGGAGCTTTAAAAGGGAGAGAGCGCTCAACTCTCAATTGGTCCAAATTGTTTTAGGATTTAAGATAAGCTTCTACATGGTTTAGTGTAAAAATTTTGTCACACTAGTCAGGTTAGATGCTACCACACAAGTTCTATTAAAATTTAAGATCTATATTAGGTACATGTAGTATGTACTACATCTGTTAGTGTAAAAAAAAAGGTATACAATCTATGGCGTAGACGTTTAGAAATATATTTTATACTACACTCCTTCATATTTAATAGAAAAATTTTGACTTCACATGAGAATGCAAGTTGTAGACGTGCACGGAAAAAATATTTGATTGGTGCTTATGTAGTTAAATGTGGTATTGTTTCGTCAAATTGAGTTGTTTAATCAAGTGGTAAAATCAAATAAATTGAAAATGCATTTATGATTATAAGTATAGTTGATACACCAGTAAAAGCAGATATTAGGTACATTAAAAAATTACACCATAACAGAAGAAAAAGAAAACACCTTGAAATGCGACTGCACAGCAAAAGAAAAACTAAGCAAACAAAGAATAAGATAAAACCAAAGAGATATGAAAGAAAAAGAGAGGAAACAGAGAATGAGTATTCGGGAAAAGAGAAAACACAATATGAAAGGAAATAAAACTCAAGTGGAAAGAGCGATAGATGTTGATTTGGATAGAAGGAAATTGCTCTAAAACAAACTGAACTTTCACTAAGATTTGAAAGATCCCAAACCTAGGAAAGACTAAAATCTTGCATGCGCAAGGAGAAGACCCATAAAGAGAAAGCTCATGGGACAATTTCAGAGTTAATTTTCATACAAGTCTCTTTAGACTCCCCTAGAGTAGAAGTAGGTATATAATGTAAGAAATAATAAATAAACTAAAATTACTATAAATAAGGGAAAAAAGAAAAGGAATTGATTGTTACAAATAACAAAATGAAATAAAAAAAAATAACTACCAAGAAACAAAAACATCAAATTGTCCATATGGCAGCAAGAGAAAGTGTCAACTTGAAAGAACATGGATGTGTCTAACTTAATGACGGGTATTTTACATACGTACAAGTTAAAAAAATCGAATTACACTCGTTCACTGCAAGTATACAGGTCAACTAGCAGTTTAGGGCATATATCGGGTCGATCCCACAGGGAAGAGTGAACAATAACCGGTATTACTAAAGGTTCTCTATTATTTAGACTATCAATGAATTATAACAAATTAAACCTACTGAAATTATACAAAATAACAAATAAAAGCTCCTTAGGTTGTGGTATCCCTAACTACTCATACAAGTGCTATATTTGGATCATTGAGTACTACATCTAGGCTAGTTATGGTGTAATTTCCTTATGCGTTTGATTCCTACTTTCGTAGTGAATCAATTATACTTATAACTAATCCATACCTATTCTCATGGTTATGAAATTAGCTACAAGTTCATTTCTTCAGTGAAATTACATGAAATGAATCACTAAAAATCATATAGGTGCACCTCTACTTTCGTGAGTGTACTCCCTATGTTTAGCACTTCTTGAACAAGTGTTAAATCTCAATTTTCATTGCAGAAACAACACCTTAGATAATCACAATCAATGGTACCAGATTAATCATGATTTAAAGAGCCAAAGTGCTAAATAACTTGCTCAAATCATAGCAATCAAATAACCAAATAATAAACACTAACAATTATAGAAAGTTCAACCAAACCCAAGGCTTAAATTTTAGAGACACATATTAAACACAAAATTCAGAACTTGTATATTGACTAAACTTGGAATCAAGTACAAAAGATAAAGAGTTTGGAAGGAATGTAACCCTTGTCACATGAGTTCATCTCCTTGCCTTCTTCATCTTTGCCTAGCTAATAAACAAGAATGGATGAACTACTAGCTAAACTATCCTACACTAAGAAGAATGGCAGAGCTACATTTTTGCAGTCCAAGCTTTCTCCCGTATCTCTCTCTATTCTCCCTTCAATCTTGCAAACTTTGACTATATAAAGGTGAAAGTTGGTCAAGAAGTGAGGTTTATGTGAGAACCCGTATTTTTTCCATTTTCTAGGTTTTATTATTTTTCGTGGCTTGTTTTCTGCATTTTCGTGATTAGGAAAAATTTCTAGATACTTTTAAGGAGCAGATATAAGTTTTAGATGATTTTTCTAGTATCGAATGGATTTTGAGAAATTAAGAGCGTATACCGGACGTGGGACCCACTAGTGCGAAAAGTTCGGAAAAATTCGGCCAACTAGGTTAAGTTTTGAATACTGGATTTAATTTACCGGGTGTTAAGAGATAATTAGAGGAAGCTATTTGGATTGATGTGAGAGGGAACAAAGTGATAGACTTGCATTAAATAAGTGACAAGTGTCACTTGGCTATTGGTTGGACCATTTGACTACTATTGCATGTCTTACCAATTGACTTAAATATCTTAAAAATTCACCAAAAATCCCTCATTCTTCTCTTCCTCTTGGCCGAATCTCTTAAGCAAGGAAAGAAAGAAAACCTCTTCAATTTCTTGATTCCATCTTGCTCCAAATCACTAAACCAACCATTTAAACTTGTCTTTGTTCCATAAAACATCTTCAAGTAGTGTCTGTGGGTTGTTGTGTGAAGTTTTTTTGGAAGGTTAAGGTGACCAATTGCTCTCTCTCTCTTGTTTTTAAGGTGAGTTGTGAAGAACCACCCTCCTTCTTGAATTGATGCTTAAATCATGCTTAGTGGTAGTATGAGATGCAAGTTATGGATTATTTCTTGATTTGTGGTTGAAATGATGAAGTTTTATAATTTTTGGGGATTTTTCTGTTTTCATATGGATATGATTATGTGGTCATGTATGGTGATTGGAAATGATGTATAATGACTCTAGGAGGTGGAAAAAGTGATTAATTGCAACCAATTTTTGGTTTGGAAGAAATTTCAGAAAATTAGGGTTCTTGTGGGAGCATTCTGCCCGAATTTTTAGGTCCTAGTTAGAGGCCGAATTGGCCTTGGATTAAAACATGAAAGTTGTAGGGAATGACATTTTAGAGGTGCCTACAAAATTTCAGGTCAATCGGAGTTGTGTAGAATGAGAAAAGTCGAAATTACTATTGCTGTTCTGGTTTTACCCGAATGTAAGAACTGCGCCTGTAATTGGTTGTTTTGGCTGGAATTGCTTCCGAATTGGTTATTGAGGCCTTCTGATGAAATTTATCCCTGTTTCTTAGCTTTCCTTTGGTTTTGGAATTTCTGGATTCGGACTTAGGAAGGCTGAGTTATGATGTTTCCGCTAGAATGCGTTTTGGTGAATCTGTTTTACGTTTTTGATGTAGTATCTTGCATTTTTTACCTGTTTGCACTCAAAACTGGGTTGATTGACCTTCTGTGATGTTGTAGCCCTGTCTTTTAGCTTCGAAATGGTGGGTCTTGGACCCTCATCCGATAATCGTAGTGAAATTGGTGCCATTACCGCAAAATGAGGACAAAAACTGTTTTTTTTTCAGGGCCAAAGCTAATTGCATTTCCGAAATTTCTGGTTTCCTCTAATGTTTGTATATGCTTAGGGAACCCTGTTTTGGTAGTATGTAGAATTGGTTTATGACTTATAATCGAGTCTTCTTGTATTTATTTGACTAGTTACGGCTTGACTTCCATATCCGGTCATTTCCTAGCTAAATTTGGTACTTGAATGCCATTAAGCCTAGTGAACGGCTTTTGGGAATAAGATTATTTTGTACGAGATGTTGGGACTGATTTGAGGACATCATGAAGCCATGATGGCTGGAAAATAGGTAAAAACAAGGGATATGCTGCCGAAATTTTTCTTGAAGGCTAGTTGGATTTACTTGTGATTTGAACGAAGGGCTTTTGGGTTGTTTGAGCCTAGGTCTTCATGTTACCTTTTCGTTACCAAAAATCATGTTTTGCACCCTTGCTTAAGTAATTATTTGGCGAGGCATACGACTGGTAGTCGAGCCTCACATGTGCATTCTGTATACTCGATTTTGAAAGTGGAACCTTCAATTGTTTTCCTTGGATTATTTTAGGGTTTCTTGGTGATTAAAGCTCTCTTTTGGGAGGTATCTGTACTGACCTTGGTGAGTACTACTCACTTGTATGTTACTATATGGCTTTGAATGTAAATTGCTTGAAGTGAATTGAATGTGACTTGATTGAAGTGAAAGTGCACTTTATCACTCTCACTTATATGCCTTATATCATTGTTGTCATGTTATTGGAATGTTACATGAAATGAAATGAAAGTGAAGTGATTTGACGAGTATCCAACGACTACAAATGTTATCATTGAGCTCAACCCCATTGGTAGTTGATTGAATCGAGCCGGCGAGGGCTTGGTCGTGCCAATTAATGAACCTTGGGTAAAGTTATATGGAATCTTGTAGTATGCGAGACTCTCGATTCCGGTATACTCGAGTAATACCAAAGTGCAAGTGTTTGGAGTTCGGGCCCGGTAGGGGTATGTTAGGTGGAAGGAGTGGGAGTAAAGTGGAGTCTACGGTTGGTTACTTTTGAACATTGACGGAGAGTCAATGACGTCCGATCAAGAAATGCAAACGAGGAAAGGGCTCTTGAGAGCCATCCGTATCCTTTTATCACCATATTTGACGTGTACCTTTGCTTATTTTACTATATTGAATGAAAGTTTGATACTTATATGCACTGGGTTGCGTAAGTGATAGTATCTCACTGGGCAATTAGCTCACACCGTTCCTTTTGTTTTCCTTACAGGAATATGACTCTTTTGGAATGAATCATGATAGATGGTTGCCGAATGAACTAGATGTATATTTTTTTTTGTATTGTATATGAAGTGAAACCCTAAATGTATTTTTAGGGCCGTTTTCACTTTCAATTTGGCAAACCGTGTATATATTCACTTTTGACAACTTTTGTATGTCACTTTGGATTGTATTTGCTAAAGTTCAAGATGTGAATGTTTGTTCGATATTTGGTTACGTTCTGACGGGTCGGTTACTATTCATGGCCGACTCCGAATTTCATTTTTTTTTTATTTTTTTTTATTTTGGGTTATTTTGCCCTTTTGCCTTGTTTACGCGCGTTATAAGTTCCGGAACGCAATAGATCGCTCGAAACTGCACCGTTAGTCCTGGCGAGAGCTGGGCAGGCAGTCCGCTAACCCCTTTGGTTCGCCTTAGGGGAAGGTGGGGCTGTCACAGTTTACATCTCCCTTTTACAGTTGGGAATGTTTCTCACATGTCTAGCATCACATGTGACTTAGTGGAGGCAACATTGAGTTTTCCGCGTAAAGAGCAGACTTCTTTGACCACAATCCGGCCACAAATCCGGCTAAATTCTGGCTAGATTGCTATAATGATATTTTGTCCAATTTCTGTTCAATTTCTAGCTCTACTCCGATTTTTTCTCAACTTCAACGGACCTTTTCTTGATGATAAAAGCTTATTAGCTCTTGACCAAAACATGAAACTTGTAGCCCTTTGAGTTAGATTTCCAATGCATCAAGAATCACCTCATTTGGATTTGTGTAGGCTGAGAAATGACCAAAATACCCTTGACTGCTCATTGCCCTGTTTCAGCTTCGACCAAATGAATTTGGCTACTGTATTTCGGCTTTTTGACTTGGAAAACCTTCAAAATGAATTCAGATGTCTTCACCAAAGTTGTAGATATATCTCTTATCTTCAAATTGGTTTAAAAATCATCTTAATTCGATCACTGTAGCTCAAGTTATAACCGAAATACGAAAATGTGTCAAAACTGTCAAAATACACAAAATCCAAGTAAAAAGTGATAAAAACCTCATTTAATCACTTAAAAGCATTTTTCACTAATTATAGCCAAAATGATTCATTTTCTTCCAATAATGTAACCAAAGTGACTAAAAATAATATAAAATATCATACAATTATTACGTAAATTAGTCACTTATCAAACTCCCCCACGCTTAAATCATTGCTTGTCCTCAAGCAATTCACACATAATCAACTACAATGATTTAAGAGATGAAACAATATCTGCACTTTTGTCAAATTTAATTTCTCATGACTTGAAAAATAATCATTATACAATTATTCAATTTACACTAAATACTCATAATATCAAGTAAAGGAAAAATAATTATGTCCTAAATTCAACAAGTTAAACTTAATCTCTTACCCCAACCTAATTTCATAAATAAATAAATCACATAGTCAATTTATAGCATTCCTCCTCCTATAATCATCCTTTTCTCAAAATTTTACAACTAAGAGGGATTTATTCACACTAATTTTACTTAAATAGTGAGAATGCTTTTTGACGTGAAAATCAACACTTTTAGATGAAGATTCTCGGTTACTCAACATTTCACTTATTCAAGTTGCTATGCATACTCTTAATTCAAATACCTTTTTATGCAAAAATCGACATTTTTAGATGCCAATCCCCGGTTACTTGGTACAAGAATCATTGGAGTAGAACAAATTTTATTTACTTAATTTTCTCTTTTTTTTTCTTTTTATTATACTTTTTTTTCTCTCTTTTTTTATAAGAAAATAAATAGATTTTCCTTCATAGAAAATGATATAAAAATAATCAAAGGAGGAGTATAACCTTTATCGACTATATCAATCACTTACTTGTAAAATTAAGTAAAGAGAAGAAATCTCATTAAACATGTAAAATTATAGGCATAATTTTCCTCACTTTACCGAATATACTTTCTAAAATGCAAAAACTCTAATTGAATAATAACCATTTCCAAGTTAAATGAGGACTAAACCTTCCAAAATACACATAAAATTTCAACAATTGGAAGAATCAAACACTTAAGGTTGGAACAATTTTACCCCTTTTTTTTGCACAAAAATGCAAAAATTTGAAGAATTTTGGGCCATAATGAAATATTGAAAAAGATTTTATAAAAATTTTGACAGAGTTTTCCCTTATAAATGGATGAAACTCCCTGCCAACAAACCCAATTTCAAGCAAATTATCCACATGGCAAATAATTCAAACACAATTCCAACATTTCTAAGCATTTAAATCCACAAAATATCATCACATATCATTATCATGCAAGTTTAAATATTTCCCTCCCCCACACTTAAATTTCACATTGTTCTCAATGTGAGAAAAGAAAAATAAATAAATAGTAAAAGAAAATACTGCTCAATTGAACTTGCGCAATCCGAATCCATGTCCAAGTGATGAATTTCCAACCTTAAGTAGTCTGAATCATTAACACCACAACAGGGATGAAGATCACTTGGATTAGTTCACACAAAAGAAATAAAGAAAATCACTAAAAAGGTAAACATCACAAGTATTACGGAAAATAAAAGACAAGCCAGCGGCAATGTCAAGTGGTGACAAGCACTCCCTCAAGTAGTCGCTTGGTCAGGTGAAGAGGGTGGAGTTGGAGGAGCTTCAATACCAAGCTTGGTCTCAATTCGACGAAGACGCTCGGAGTTCTGTTTGTTCTCTTGTCGACTTTTCTTCACCTCAGTCTCGACACAAAGTAGCTTATCCATTATCTTCTTAAAAAACGATCGAGTGTCTTGAGGTGAGGATGGACGACGTGAAGAAGACGGCTTAGTTGAGACCGGTGGGATGATTGTCCAAACCCCTTGAACTTCTTCGATTCGTTCAATTTCAGCTTCCTCCTCGTGTCTAATGTCTCCTTGAGCACCTCCTTGAGTTGAAGGACCACCTATGTCTTTACTCTTCAATATAAACCTGCAAAAATTTAGTGTAAAGATATATTTCTTCTTGAGACTTGTAGGGATAGCATTAGAAAAATCCACTCCAACCCTTTGAAACTCAAAAGTCAAGAACCGAGGATATGGGAAAGCATGTTTGATGTCGTTACTGCGAACTACAGCCCACATGTGGCTGGTGATAATGCTTCCCAATGGAATGTCTTGGATGTTTCCTAAGCCATGCTCCATTTTATCCAAGAAATAGATATCACTTGTGCACGCCTCATTGGTTCCACTTGCTCTCGGAATAATATTGGAAGCAAACAGGTAAATAAGAAAACGTTGCGATTCCGAAAATGATGAAGTCAATACTGAATATCGCCCGGTCTTCCGAGTAGCCTTGTACTCAACCCCCAAGCGTACAAGTGCCTCTCGCATGTTCCAAGAGTCCAAATCATTGGGTTTGAAAGCTTTCTTCAAATCTACCTTATTCCCCACATTCGAAACATGAAGATAGCGCTCCAAATCACCTCTATGGACTCGAACTTTTCTCCCTCACACTGTACTGGTAATCACCTCCGTGTCGTAGTGAAAAACCTTCTTGTCCTCCACATTCCCGTAGAATTCTCGGACAAGCTCTTCATAATAGAAGTTTGGGATGTTAAAGAAGTTTTCCCATCCCAATTTTGCAAAGGAAGCCTTGAGATGGTAGATCTCCTCAACATCCGGAGTGACATCTTTCTCCACCAATACCTTAGCTCCCCTCCTAGCATTGTACCAAGCTTTATTTTCAGCGGAGGTGAAGCGCGACTTATCATAAGGGACTTCCTCCTCTTGTTCCCCTTGTGCCTCTTGTTCCTCTTGTCGTTGAGTCTCCTCTCCGGATGATGGCTCGTCCTCAAGCACTAGACGTCTACTTGCTTTTCTTTTCATACACGGGGGTCTAGACGTCGAAGCTTCTCCTCTCCTATTGGGAGGTGGAGATTTCACCGCACCTTTCTTAGTGCGAGCCATTGTACCTAATTAAAATTATTAAACGTTAACTTCATTTAATAGGTACATTGTTAAATAGAAGATAACAAACACTTAGTCGCATTTACGTCTATCTTTAAAAAGACAAATTCATTAACTTACTTACATGATAATTAGCAATCAATACCATAAGTAAGTATCCAAATTGGTTATCAACAACTCTTGCTCCTATAATTTCTCCAAATAAAACATTTAAGTATATAATATCCAATTAATTAGAAGAAGCACTTAAGCACACAAACAACTCACTCCCAACTTAATGACCTAAATAAACATAATTAAATGCTAAATAGCACCTTAACCATGAGTTTTATGTTTTAAACGGTCATTAATTCACTTTTCACCAAAAATTCTAGAATAAACATGCCAAAAATCAAGAGATAGCAAATTAATCCCAAAATTAGCATGTAAATATCCTAGAGCATCCCTTAATCTCATACAGTTTTCTTCAATCCAATTAACTCAAGAATTTAACTAATAATTATCAAATCAAATTAATCCTCAAAATTAGCTAAAAATTGCTAAATTCACCAAATAATCACAAACCCATGATTTAAACATCACCAATAATCATCAATAAGCTCAATAAACATAATAAAAAGCATCAAACTTCACAAAATGAAAAAAAATTCGAAATTGCCCAAAAATAGAAAAAAGTGAAAATTGACAAAATTCAAATGACAACATTTGGTGAAGATTTGTTACCTCAAACTTGTTGGTAGATGATTAATGATGCAAATAATGAAGAAACCCCCAAAAATTTCACTCCAATTTGACCCCAAATGAAGAGTTCAAAAATTTGAAACCCTTGTTCTTCTCAAGCTCAAATCCGAATTAAAACTTGTGTTTGAAGGATTTTAAACTATGAAATCAACTCACAAGGGAGAGGGAAGTGTTTTGGTGTATTTAGTTTGGAGATTGGATGGTGAAAAGATGGATTTTAGGAGTAGTGTGTGTTTAAGGTGTGAGTGTGTGTGAATTGAAGAAGAAAGGAAAGAGAAAATTGGGTAATCCGTGCGCGGATTCCCTTCTATTGCGTAAAATGGCCCAGAATCTGGCCAGTGGCTAGAAATTTTTTTTTTTCAATTCGCCTCTCAATCCAGCCGTTAATCTGGCCGAAAATTGGCCGGATTCATGGCCGGATTGCTACAGTACCAAAATTTTTTTTTTTAAATTTCTGCATATCCGGCCAGATATGAGGCAGTGAGCAAAAATTTTTTTTTCGCCTCCCCTATCAATCCGGCCAGAATTTGGCCTGATTTCTGGCCGGATTTACTGCAGAAATATTTCCTTCCGTTTTTCATTTACAAAATTTTTTTACTCACCCATTTTTCAACTTTCTTCATTTTTTTCAAGAAAAACTCACCTTAAACATGAAAAATGTGCTTTCTCAACCAATTACACATTGAAACATGAAATCATCCATCAATATAACTTTAGAATTAAGCATTTTAAATGCATGAATTGGATCAAGAAAACTCCCTTTTTGCTTTCTTATAAGCTATTTTGCACTTGGAGCCATTTGCATAAACCATTGCCATTGTCACCTATAAAACACACAAAAACACTAATTAAACAACTTAAACTTACTAAAAACAAGAGATTGTTGGGTTGCCTCCCAACTAGCGCTTCTTTATAGTCATTAGCTTGACTATATCATCTTATTTTTCAAGGAGGCTTAGTTAATGAATAATCCACCATTTTTGGACGTGGTGGATCATTAAATGGTGACTTTATAGTAAAAGCCACATGATCTAATGATGTGAGAAATGGAAGTGACTTACCTATCCCAAGTGTTTCATAGATATTACCTTGAATATGCACCACTTGAGAACTCACCAAATGAAATGCCATGAGAGTATCTTGGGCAGGAATACCTTTAAAACCTATACTTTTTATACACTCCTCAAGATGGGTGAAAAATGAGTCATTAAATCTCACCTCTTGAGGTTCAAAGTTAGTTTCAAAGTCATTATCATGTGAAATGGATATTTGCTCATTAAAACACACTTGAGATTCATCATTTTCATCAAAATACAACCCATTTTCACATACAACATTCCCACCATTCATGCTAGGATCATTTTGTAAATTATTAGAAGAAATAACTTCAAACAATGCATTTAATTGCTCATGTATTCTACCAAAGTGAGAAGCTAATTCATCTATTCTTTCTTAATCCTATCAAAACGGTCGGAAGTTGCATTTGCTAGCTTTTCTATTGCTAAATCAAATTGATTAGAAAAATTTTCTACAGCTAGCTCCCAAGATGCATTAGAATCATTAGCTAATGGTTCACTTTCTAACTCCCAAGGTAGAGGTACATTAGCTAACTTCTCTATTGCCAACTCCCAAGATGGTTTTGATTCATATTGGACACTTTCAGGTTGGTAATCATAAAAATACGGATAATCACTATATGCACATTGATTTGCCCAACCACAAGCAGGATAATTGCTCCAATTAACACTATATCGATCAAAACAGGGATTGTAATACTCTAATTCATCATAATAATCCACATTTTGTACTTGCATACATGTATTAGTAGCATGATAACTTTCACACGAGTCACAAATCAGATGATAAGAATTAAAAGCATTAACATTCCTCCCTTGCTCAATTTCATGCATAATTGTATCCATTTGAACTTGTAACATCATAACATCAAATTTAGTCTTTAAGCACCTTAAACCATCTTCAAAAGACATACATTCAGTAAATTCTTGGTTACCTCTGTTGAAGGAGCTTTGCACTTGGTAACCATCCATTGCCAATCTTCCATTTCTCAAGCATTGTCCTCCAAATTGGCCTATCCTTCTTATCACCTAAAATTGTTTTTAAACAATCTCAAAAGCAAAATTAGTAACAAAAATAGGTAATGAAACACATAGACACATAAAACACAAAAATAACAGAAAATAACATTCACACTATAACAAATGAAATGTCTAAACTAATAAAGTTACTCTTCACACCAATATTGCCAAATCTTCCCCGGCAACGGCGCCAAAAACTTGACGGGTATTTTACATACGTACAAGTTAGAAAAGAACTGAATTACACCTGTTCACTGCAAGTATACAGGTCAACTGGTAGTTTAGGGTATATATCGGGTCGATCTCACAGGGAAGAATGAACAATTATCGGCATTACTGAAGGTTCTCTATTATTTAGACTATCAATGAATTATAACAAATTAAACCTACTGAAATTATACAAAATAACAAATAAAAGCTCCTTAGGTTGTGGTATCCCTAACTACTCATACAAGTGCTATATTTGGATCATTGAGTACTACATCTAGGCTAGTTATGGTGTAATTTCCTTATGCATTTGAATCCTACTTTCGTAGTGAATCAATTATACTTATAACTAATCCATACCTATTCTCATGGTTATGAAATTAGGTACAAGTTCATTTCTTCAGTGAAATTACATGAAATGAATCACTAAAAACCACATAGGTGCACCTCTACTTTCGTGAGTGTACTCCCTATGTTTATCACTTCTTGAACTAGTGTTAAATCTCAATTTTCATTGCAGAAACAACACCCTAGATAATCACAATCAATGGTACCAGATTAATCATGATTTAAAGAGCCAAAGTGCTAAATAACTTGCTCAAATTATAGCAATCAAATAACCAAATAATAAACACTAATAATTATAGAAAGTTCAACCAAACCCAAGGCTTAAACTTTATAGACACATATTAAACACAAAATCCAGAACTTGTATATTGACTAAACTTGGAATCAAGTACAAAAGATAAAGAGTTTGGAAGGAATGTAACCCTTGTCACATGAGTTCATCTCCTTGCCTTCTTCATCTTTGCCTAGCTAATAAACAAGAATGGATGAACTACTAGCTAAACTATCCTACACTAAGAAGAATGGCAGAGCTACATTTTTGCAGTCCAAGTTTTCTCCCGTATCTCTCTCTATTCTCCCTTCAATCTTGCAAGGTTTGGCTATATAAAAGTGAAAGTTGGTCAAGAAGTGAGGTTTACACCTCCTCTTTACAGCTGGGAATGTTTCTCACATATCTAGCATCACATGTGACTTAGTGGAGGTGAAATTGAGTTTTTCGCGTAAAGAGCAGACTTCTCTGACCACAATTTGGCCAGAAATCTAGCCACAAATTCGGCCAAATTCTAGCCGAATTGCTACAGTGACGTTTTGTGCAATTTATGTTCAATTTCCAGCTCTACTTCGATTTTGTCTCACTTTCAACTAAACATTTCTTGATGATAAAAGCTGATTTAGCTCTTCGCCAAAACATGAAACTTGTAGCCCTTTGAGTTAGCTTTCCAATGCATCAAAAATCACCTCATTTAGATTTGTGTAGACTGAAAAATGACCAAAATACCCTTGACTGCTCATTGCCCTGTTTCAGCTTCAACCAAATGAAATTGGCTACTGTACTTCGGATTTTTGACTTGGAAAACCTTCAAACTGGATTCAGATGTCTTCACCAAAGTTGTAGATCTATCTCTTATCTTCAAATTGCTTCAAGAATCATCTTAATCCGATCACTGTAACTCAAGTTATAGCCGAAATACGAAAATGTTTCAAAACTGTCAAAATACACAAAATCCAAGTAAAAAATGATAAAACCCTCATTTAATCACTTAAAAGCATTTTCACTAATTATAGCCAAAATGATTCATTTTCTTCTAGTAATGTAACCAAAGTGACTAAAAATAATATAAAATATCATCCAATTATTACGTAAATTAGTCACTTATCACTTAACAATCTACCAAAATAACATTTTATTGTATATAAAAATACATACACAGACACATATTGTCACGCTCCGAGCCCGGCCCTTGCTCGAAATGCAATAGTCGTCGTATCTCAAAGAATATAATTCTCCAAGATACAAGGTATCAATAATCATTACATCTTATTTGCGGAAGCAATAGAAAATCCAGTGCGGAACTTATTTCTATTAATGGATCTGAAAATAACATTTATTCAATCACTATTTGATTATCCATTAGCAATCCTACTCTAGCAATCACACTCACCATCAGCCTCAACAAACTCGTATACATACTCATCCTTTGCATAAAATGTTAAAATATTGGGATGAGCATCAACTTGCTCAGTGAGTAAAACATACCGCCCTTGTTGGACCCAATATGTTACATATATATACAGTTATACATTTCCAAAAGTTATACACGTAAACACACAATTTCATGAAGAGTAAACATTCCTTGCACATTCGTATTGTATATAAACATTTATTAAATAGTTAACGGTTCTTATTAGTTACACACCTTCATCGGCGCTGAGAACTCAGTCTAGTGATTGACCCCACTAGAATGGATAGTCAAAAGGACCTTCGGAGTACCCTTTGACCAACATTGCACTTTACTTTACTTTACTTTTGTGACGACCTCACCTCCCCCTAGAGTATATCCAAGGGTTTGGCGGATCGCTTACCCAACTCTCGCCAGGACTCACTCACTAACGTTCTTGAAATAGCCTTTCAAGCCTTGAAATTAATATAAAAGTTTCATTTCCAACCAACAATTCAAACTTAATTTACAATCCAAAAGTAAAACATAGGATTACATTCTAAAGATTCCAAATACGTCTTATCTACAAAAGTACAAGTACAAGAGATTATATACACTAGTTCACGACTACTTGTTCCAACCTCCACCCCTGTAAGGAAAACAAACTAATGGGATGAGTTAAAAACTCAGTGAGGTTCCCAAACAAGCAAACAAGCATGGAAACCCGAGAACATTTACACTTAGCATTTTGTACACTGGGCACAGTAATAAGCAGTCATTCAAGAATCAATCATTTATTCATTGAAAGGATACATGCTCAATTGGAGCCATTCATTCATTCATTAACCAACCATTTTCCTTATCCCTCCGACATTAGAAAATATTTGCAAGTGAAAACTCCTTCAGTGTTCATGTCATTCATTCATTGATTTCATTGCATTGAATTCACTGGTCAGTTCTCCACCAGACTTCGTGGTAATACTTGAATATACCAAACATTGTCCCAGGGTCACCAGTCGCCCTACTGAATCCGTTACTGGCTTGAGTCGACTGGCAACAAAGGGCAATGGCCCAATTCAACCAAAGGCTTACATTCATGTGCAAGTAGCATTCAATCATTGAAAATTCACCTTTGTTTGGGTCGAGTGTGATGAAGTACGCACTCGCCCATTAAAAATCCTTTTGACAATCATTGAAAAGTATTTAATATTTAGTACAAGCATTTCATATAGTCATTTAAACCACAAACATGCAAAGAATACTCACTATGGTACAAGTTCATTTGTTCGCTTCGTGTGCACTTCCAACTTCACTTCCACGTCCTAAAATTACATATATAAAGTGCCATGAGATCCACGATACCAAGTCACATTATTCAAAACAAAATCACCTCCAAACCAACTAAATTATCTCCGCTTTAAACATAAAACCAAGCTCAAGATGGTTCAACAACCCCAACTTGAAGTTGGAAATGAAAGCAAGAACAGTTTTAGGAATTTTCTCCAGTTTTGCACAATGTTATTTGAAAAATCATATCTCAAGCTTTTTAAATCCAAAATTTATAAACTTTATACCGTTGGAAAATAGATTCAAAGGGTTACAATTTTCAGAAGACACTTTTTCAAGATTCTATCCACAAGTCAGTCAAAATCCAATTTCAAGCAGCTCCTTTATCCAGTAGAAAGATAAAACAGGAATGGAAATTCAGTCAACTTTGAAAAATCACAAATATTCATAGGAAATGAGAAAAATTTTGAAATTTTTGCGATAGAAAGTACTTTGAATTTAGTTTCAAACTCAATTTGGATTTTTCTATCCCAAGATATGACAGATTTTCCAAAACTGCTCAGAGTCTTCTGCGAAAATTTCCAGCCATGGTTTTTGATCAAAATGTGAGGTTTAAGCCACTTAAAATGCATGTTTTTAATCAAATTTCAACACACACTTGTAGGCTAAAGTAGTATAAAGTATTTTGAGCAAAACCAAGCATAGAATCATGATAAAAATTTCAAATTCTAGGCTGCAACTTCAACCCTTCCATTCAGTCAGCAACCAGAAATTTCTTTCTAACTTTTCCAGTATTTCTCCAACTAATTTACCAAATCCAACCAACCATACTTAACAAGTCCATAGGATTTCATTTTCAACATAACATTAGATATATATAAGGCCAAAATCTCAATAAGAAACCACCATAAATCATATATATATTAATAGGTTGTAATTTTATCATTTATTTTATAATTAATTTCCCTTATTATCTGACCCGATGTGGATTAATTGTCAGATTCTACTCACTTTTGAAAATTTACATTTATTACAGGGAGTAGAACAAAAATACCATAACAAGTGCCAATTTGACAGTCATCAGGAAAGGAGTTCAAGTAGCAATCCTTATTCCAGGGGCAAATACGGCATCCAGGGGCACTTTTGTAAAAGGAGAAACTTTTCTTCTTTTGGCAGTTCCCGAAAAGAGAGGAGATCAAGCGAGTCTAGGAGTCTTCCATTTCTTCTTCTGGAGCGCCGCATAGCTGGGTAGAAGAAAGTAGATAGGAATAGATACCAGACAATAGGCTCTACTTTTAGCTTAGCTGTTTGACTTTTCCTTTTGGCTTTAGAGTAGCTTTTTCCCTCGTATGTGAGGAGACCAAGTGAAAACAATTAATCACTTTTGGTAGCTTCACTTTTCTCCTTTATTCAAACTAATTGAGCTTTCTCAATCGAAGACAATGGCCGTGTCTGTTTCATCAACTTTATGTGGGTTTTCCTCGTCAAGAATGAACTAAACCCTTTTTCTAGTCAAGGAACAACGGAGGTTTTGGGTCGCCTAAAAATTGTGAGATTGGATTAATTTTATCTATTCCTCTTATTTATTAATATCTGCATATTTTCCTATTGCAGTGCTTATGATTGTTAAATTAGTTGATTATCTTGGATTCGGATAGTGAATTGATTTAGTAATCTATTGTCAATTGAGGCATTAAATCCGTAATTATTTAATTACTCTGAAATAGTGACAACTGGCATGATTAAATTTGTGTCAGGGGAATACGCAGGCTAATCTAAAATAACCCTGGTAATGCGTTATTTGGTTAGAATAAAGCTCCTCTAATATGTAAGGCAATTGAAAAATTAAATCTTATGGACGTACCTAAGATTATTTCTCAATTAGAGCAGTGATTAACGGACGTACCTTAATCACCGACACAGTAAGGAGGGGTGAGCTATCATCACTTGTTTGACAGTTATAACCTATTTATTAGTAAATAATTGGAATTACCTTTGCATCAATGATCAATTAGGTGAACCATTGCTGAAGTTATTTCTTGGCTAGACCTTTAGTTATTATTATTCTGATTTTAGTGAATTGTCATTTAATTCTTAGTTAGTTATTTGTTTTTATTCGAACTATCTTAATTGGCATCTTTTATACAAAATCACCCCTATGTTACTTTGAATTTCAAAAGAAACAAATACCCCCAATCCCTGAGTAGACGACCCTATTTGCCCTTTATACTAATCAATAAATCCTCGTGAGTAAGCAATCCCATTCTGGTATATCGGATTAAGCAAATTCTTCGGCAATAGGGTGAATCAAGTAACCCATTGCACACCTAAAGTCCCTACTCCAGTACTTAGAATCGGGTTTTGATTACTTTAATTGGCAATTAGATTTACTTTTATTATTGCACAGGCATCGATAACCTGTCAATTTTTGGCACCGTTGCCGGGGACTGGCATTGGTTATTTGTTTCTTTTTAAGTTTATTTTTATTCTAATTTTTTGGTATTTTTTGAGTATATGCCTCGTTCTTTTCGTACAGGTGAATTAATTTTCGACCCCGAGATAAAGAAGACTGCGCGTTGAACAAGAAAATAGACCAGACAGGTCAGAGAGGAGCAATCTAGTGCTACATCTCAGAGACTTGAGTTAGAAGTTGAACCAACAGATTCGCTTGGTGATATTTTGAGTGACTTGGAGCAAGAAGAAGTCACTATGGTTAATGCACGAACACTGAGGGAGTTGACTGCTCCTAATTTAAATCAGCAGCCCTTATGTATTACTTTTTCACATTTAAATGATAATACCCCCTTCGAGTTAAAATTCGGTCTAATTCATCTCTTGCCATCTTTCCATGGTTTATCAGGTGAGGAGCTGTATAAGCACTTGCAAGAGTTTGATGTCATTTGTAACAACATGAAACCCCCGAAAATTACAGAAGAACAGATAAAAATGAGGGCATTCCTCTTCTCCTTGAAGGACTCCGCAAAAGATTGGCTGTACTACCTACCACCAGGTAGTATCACCATGTGGGACCAACTGAAGAAAAAGTTTTTAGACAAATATTTTCCTGTGTCTTGAGTTGCAAGTCTAAGGAAGGAGATATGCGGTATCAAGCAGTATCCAGGAGAGTCGCTTTATGATTATTGGG
Organism: Coffea eugenioides; assembly: GCF_003713205.1. Classification (NCBI taxonomy): domain Eukaryota; kingdom Viridiplantae; phylum Streptophyta; class Magnoliopsida; order Gentianales; family Rubiaceae; genus Coffea; species Coffea eugenioides. Next base: position 33,767,381 of record NC_040043.1, read on the forward strand.
AGCGGTTCAAGAAGTTATGCATCAAGTGCCTTCAACACCAAATAAGTGAGCAATTGCTCATCCAATATTTTTACGAGGGGTTACTTTTCAGAGACAGAAATATAATTGATGCTGCTAGTGGCGGGGCATTGGTAAACAAGACTCACTGAGAAGCGTGGGAGCTAATTGAAGGAATGGCCGAGAATTCGCAGCAGTTTGGTACGAGGGAAGATGTCCCGACACGCAAAGTGAATGAGATAAAGACATCTTCTATCCAACAGCAGTTGATTGAGTTAACATCTTTTGTTAGGCAATTGGCTGTAGAAAATGTATCACAAGCCAAGATGTGTGGGATTTGCACTGCTATGGGTCATTCTACAGAGATGTGCCCAATAATTCAAGAAGAAAGTGCAGAGCAAGTGAACATGGGTGGTCATGCGCCCGCGCCAAAAAAGCAATATGACCTGTACTCGAATACGTACAATCCGGGCTGAAGAGATCACCTTAACTTCAGCTATGGAGAAAATAGACAGTCCAATTTTGCACCAAATAGACAGCAAAGATACCAATAGCAGTATCAATCTCGCCCGCCATCACCCCCTTTAAACTCAAGTCCTTCTATAGAAGAGATGATGAAGTAGTTAATTGCTAATCAACAAAAGATGGATTCTGACCTGCAAAGAATGAGAAACCAACTGGGACAAATGCAAGCAATGTAGAGTCAGATGAGTTAGATGGCGATAGCAATTAACCACCTAGAATCCCAAGTCCAAGGAAAACTACCGTCTCAACCTGAATTGAAATCGAAGAACGTAAGTACGATAACCTTAAGGAGTGAGAAGGAAATTCAGAGATCCGAACTCAGGATTCCGAAGGACAAGGATGAGGAAAAGATCAAGAACGAGCTTGAGAAGGAGGACAGTAATGGCAAAAATCCAGTGGTACTCCCTGACTCGATCGTTGAGGTTAAAATTCATCCGCCTCCCTTTCCCAGCAGGTTGGAGAAATCGAAAAAGTAGGATAAGGAGAAAAAGATTCTAGAGGTGTTCTGCAAGGTAGAGATCAATAATCCATTGCTAGACGCAATCAAACAAGTGTCCAAATACGCAAAGTTTTTGAGGGACTTGTGTATCAACCAATGAAGGCTGAGGGGAGATGAAAGAGTTATTATGGGGGAGAACGTGTCAGCGGTTCTACAAAGGAAGTTATCACCAAAGTGCGGAGATCCAAGTATGTTTACTATCCCCTGTAGGATAGGTAATATTTTGATTAGAAAGGCCATGCTGGACTTGGAGCGTCGATTTATGTAATGCCTAAATCTATCTATGCTTTCCTGAATCTAGGTCCATTAAAAGAAATTGAGATAATAATTCAATTAGCTGACCGAACAAATGCATACCCTGATGGGTTGGTTGAGGATGTGTTGGTCAAAATTAATGAATTGGTGTTCCCAACTGATTTTTACGTACTTGACATGGATGATGATCACTCCCCCGATCCCTCACCTTTGTTATTAAGAAGATCTTTTTTTTAACACAGCCCAGACGAAAATTGATATTAATAAGGGTACCTTGTCCATGAAATTTGATGGAAAAATTGTTCATTTTAACATCTTTGAGACTATGAAATATCTCTCAAATTCTAATTTTAGCTCTATTTTTTTCTGTGAATGCTATTGATCTCGCGTGTACAGGAAGTGTTTGAAACTGTTGGCAGGAATGAATTGGAAGTTGCTTTGACCAAACACCTCGAGTTGGAGACAACTCCCAAGGTGGAATGGAGTGAAGATCTGAAATGTACAATAGGGGCGTTACACTCATTGTCGACCACAACGAGAAAATATGAGCTCGCACATATTTTTGTACCCGAATCTCACCAGAGGGTACTACCATCTGTGGTGCAGGCACCTATATTGGAGTTGAAACTTCTGTCAAAATACTTAAAATATGCGTATCTGAGTGAAAAGAAAACACTCCCGGTGATTATGTCAGCGGGACTATCAGAAACCCAGGAGAAGAAACTAATTCGAGTTCTGAGAGAACACAAAGAGGCGATAGGGTGGACCATCGCCGACATTAAGGGGATCAACCCTTCCATCTATATGCACCAAATAAGGCTGGAAAAGGATGCCAAACCTGTACGTCAAGGTCAAAGGAGGCTCAATCCCTTTATGATGGAAGTGGTGAAAAAAGAGATATTGAAATTGGTCGATGTAGAGATCATATTCACAATATCAGATAGCCCATGGGTGAGCCCGGTCTAGGTAGTTCTAAAGAAGGCAAGAGTGACAGTGGAGGCCAACCAAACGGGTGAACTTGTGCTAGTGCGCAAACCCACCGGATGGAGGCAGTGTATAGACTACCGCAGATTAAACGCCGTCACAAAAAAGGACCATTTTTCTCTTCCTTTTATTGACCAAATAATTGAACGTTTAGCTTGTTGGGCTTCTTATCCCTTTTTGGATGAATTTTCAAGGTATTTTTAGATTGCAATCTGTGACGCCCCCACTTCTCCCTAAGGCGAATCAAAGGGTATCCGCGGGACGTCTGTCCAACTCTCGCCAGGACTCAAGTAATTTACGTTCAAGCTTATAGCGGTACTAGACGTCACAACCAGTTAATATAAATGCAATTAGTGTGGAAGCGTTCAACCTTAACAATATTCATCCATTATCCAACCCACACATCGGGTGTCCATAGTACATCTTAAATCCCAAAATATACATCACATATCCAAATAATACATTAAAATTCCAAAAGTACAACCAAAAAGGGGTCAAGCCAAAATACTTGAAACCCTAATACAAGATACATCAAAAGGGGATTTCTCCAAGTTTACTCCGTATCTAATCCTGTTAAGGAAAATAAATCTACAGGGTGAGCAAAACGCTCGTGAGGCCAAGAACACACATGCACGCATATAGTCCAAACAACAAGCCCAAATAACAGATCAATTGATAAAATACAAGCAATTGATAATTTCAACGGAATGTAAACAGAAACAATTCAAGGATATGGTAGCTCTCATGAGTTAAGTTCCACAAGCTTCGCTAGTTCATTCGTATATCTTCCCGCGATGACTCTCCGTCAACCGGGTTGATATTTCCAATCTGTAGATCACAACTTACTTCTCATCCGTCCACCATACACTGCTCCGGGCCCGCACGATATTGATAAGGCTATACTCCACGAGTATGCCAAGTAAGACCTCTCAAATAGATCAAACTTATCATGTGATTCTCATGACTCACCAAGGTTCCCGATCAAACCCATGCCGGCTCGAGTTCCAAAGTCGATCTATGAGTTTGGACGTCCCCTATGTACATGTGTGTGTCGAGGAGATTCACTCCAACGACGTATGCCGCCATGGCATAGTATTTCATGTAATTCAAGCATGTGGTGCATTCCAACATTTGTTATGATCAAGCATTTGAAGTAATCAAGCATTCAAAGCATGAGTTGTTGTTTTCGAATGAAAACGAGTGCGATAAAGTACACACTCGACTCCATTTTTCAAATCCCAAAGCATTGATAACAGGTAAGCATGTAACGAGTTCACAGAAGTTCATGTAAACATGCATTTGACACTCACCGATACAAGTACAAGAAAGAAATGTCACTCGAAGCTTTTAGGCGTTCACTGTGGGATCCTCCTGAAGGTCCTCGTGCGAGTCTGGGAAATTAATAAGGATCTATCACTCATAAACCCTAATAAATGAAAAGATCGCACTAGTGCAAATTCCAAGAAAATTTCGTAAAAACGAACTCCAACCACTCGTAAATCAAGGTTCAAAGACGGGGTTTCAAAACACAAGAGCAATCGAGTTTCTGTCTTTGAAATCAAGTATAAAATGTCCAAGTGATATCGAGGGAAAAAGGAGAATTCGAAAAACTTCATTTTCCTTAAGTTTTGAAAATTTCAGTTTTAATACGAATTTTTGAAAAATCGTATCTCACTCTTTACAAGTCCAAAATTGGAAAAATTGGTACCATTGGAATCCTCTTTGAATGTACTAAAAGTTCTTAGAAGACATTTTTTCATGATTGTAAATGAAAAGTATTCAAAAATGGGCTCAAAGTCACTGTTTCAGGGTACTTAGGATTGTGTCGGGGTTAGTTTTTCGCTACTTTGAAAATTCGGTAGAATTCATACATTGCCAACCAACCTTTGAAATTTGTAAATCAATTAGAGTTGCAAGTAAAGTTTAGAACAGAACAAGCGGATCAAGAATCGGAGTTTTGAGCACCGAGATACGATAGCTCAAAGTTGGTGAAAAACCGAAACTGTTAAGCCAATTTTCCAGATTTAAGTTCCAAACTTTGGGACTATAGTTAGGTATCGAAATGGACTCAGAACGGCACTAAATTTGGTATAAATATACTACCATATAAGGGCCACTCCTTTGCCAAATTTCATAGAAAAATATGTACGAAAATCGGTTAACGAGACTGTTGAAATCACAAGAAATTCTAAGGCTAAACTGCCTTTGAACTTCCGTTTTGCCGTTTCCAAACATTTGGTCAAGAAACATCTCAAACATGGTCCATTCCAGTAGGTAATATCTAAAATATGTCCAAGGTACATTTTATAGGTGATTTACACTAAGAAACTTCGGATAACAAGTCCCAAATCATTGTTAGTTTCAAATCTGTCCAAATGCATGGTATTCCTTCACAAGATCAGATTCGAATTTTGATCATAAATCACTCAATTCAACTCGGAATTGAGCATGGTTGATGGCGTTGGAAAATAGACTCATAAGGCTATATTTTCTCAGAAGAGCTCAACTAGTTCATTCGTGAGCATCAAGTTACAGCTCATGTGCTGCCTTCCAGGAAGCAATGAAACAGGATAGTGAATTTCAAACGAATGGTTTGGTTTGCTCAAGTGGAACCAGGACATGCATTTTATACCAACAGAAAGCTGGGAATATCTAGTTTCCAGTGCCATAAACGGCACTCGATTCCGACATCAGAGCAATGCGTTATAGCCAAAACAAGATGACTGCCTGGGCAGTGACGGGAACCAATTCCAGGTTTCTAAACTTCCGAAATTCCAACATTTGGGTGACCAAATCAAGTTATTTTTTAATGAAACTTTTTACACACTCAATATAACATGCAAACAACACAAACAAGCCATTAGAACCTCAAAATTTCACACTAAAGTGCTCGAACAAAGCAGGGGCAAAATGGTCACTTTTGGTCATTGCACCATCCTTGAGTTTCTATCAACAACCCAACATTAATCCACTAGTTTAAGCACTAAATAAGCATTATTACCATCAAAACATTACAAATCAGTCCATATATCCAAGGTGGGAATTCATAGAGCCTACACAACCATTTTTTCACCATAAACAAGCTACCCATGAACATGCATGAGTATATAAGGGCACTAGAACTTTCATAAACCAAGTTTTGAAGGTTAGATCGTTACCTACTTCACTTGGTGTGCAAGAACAGAATTTTCATCCTCTCCTTGGCCAAGAAAACCATGTAAAGCTCCCTCTTTTTGTAGTTTAAGATGATCTTCAAGTAATAAGCTAAGTGTAGTTAAATTTTGGTGCAAAGTGGTGCAAGTTTGGTGAGGGAAATGGAGAAGAAAATTGAAGGAGCAAGCTTGGTTCTTTTCCTTGGAGTTGCACGCTGGAAATGGAGCTAGGAGAGAGGGAATTCTGATCTGAAATGAAGCTTCCAAAGGAAGCTTTAGTGTGTGGTCCAAAGTTGCCCAAAAGTCAACCCTCCTTCGCGCGCGCATGCGCGAGTTTTATACTCGATTTCTCTCGAGTTTATTTCACTAGTGCACTAGACCTCCAATACATTTATATTCATAAAATATTATTCACTCTTAATTGTCCCAAAATGAGGGTCTAAAGTCTCTCAATTAAATCGCGTATGTGAAAACGCGTATTTCCAAATTAGACGCGATAAAGCGAAACCTCCAAGAATTTCTTATAACGATAGTACTAATAACTATCACTTAAATATTTAAACATAAAATTACCTATTTTAGGACCATTGTGTAAGTCTCCAATTTTCCAAACTTATTGTACTCTCAATCGGTTAAAATTTTCAAACACGTTTTCACTATTTTCACTAAACGAGCTCCCAAAAATTAATTTTTGAAACAAGTCACTTTAAAAATATAATGAAACTATAATTCCATGTATTTAGGTCTAATAAGGTTAGAAAATATTATTCGGGGCAAATATCCAAATAAATAATTAAATGAGCCAAAAATAGGGGTTTGAAATAAGAATTTTACGAGTTCTCATATCCTCTCCCACTTAAGAGAATTTCGTCCTCGAAATTTACCTTGATCCGTAAGCAGGTTTGGATACTTTCCTCGAATTGCTTCCTCGACCTCCCATGTGATTTCCTCTATTCCATGATTCCTCCAGAGCACTTTCACCAACAGTATCCGTTTATTTCTCAATTCTTTCACCTTCCTATCCAGAAGTTTCATCGGTTTCTCCTCATAGGTTAAGGTCTCATCAATCTCAATATTCTCCGGTTGCAAAATGTAAGAAAGGTCTGGATGATATTTCTTAAGCATAGATACATGGAACACATTATGGATTCGAGATAAGCTCGGTGGTAATTCCAACTTATATGATACACTCCACACACGTTGGATAATCTTATAAAGCCCTACAAACCTCGGTTGTAGTTTCTTCCCCTTTCCAGACATCAAGCTCGCTTTCAAAGGTGTGATCTTGAGAAACACTAGATCTCCAACCGCGAATTCTAAATCCTTTCTCCGATTATCGGCATAACTCTTTTGACGGCTCTGGGCGGTCTGGATTCTCTGGTGTACCAACTTTACCTTCTCATTAGCTACTTGTTATTCTTGGTTTTGATGATCACAATGTACTTTGAAATGTTTATCTAACTCTCTTCAAATATAAGTATTTTTTGCCTATCAAAGAATCAGGTACGAATATGTCAAGAAATGTATATCAACCAAAAGAAGAAGCAAAAACAGGACACTCATATCGGACGTCCGAAGGAATCTGTCGGACGTCCGAAAGGATGAAGAACATCAAGAAGGAAATACTGTCGGACGCTCGTAAGGAAGCATCGGACGTCCTGAAGGATCGGACGCATGCTTCGGACGCACATCAATCTCATCGGACGTCCTAAAAATTCCACAAAGCTTTGATAACTCTCTGGACGACGTTCGGACACAGAAGCTCGGACGATAAAATTCCATCGGACGTCCGAACAACAACTTGACTGATTTTCGGATGATGGGATCGGACGATGACTAAGCTGTAGGACGTCCGACATCTCCAACGGCTAGCTGACTCTTCATCTGCCTTCTATCCGTTAGAAGCATTAATGAAGCCCATTTTAGGTCCCCTTCAAATACAAATGATTCTAAACAAGACAAGCACTTTTGCACACTTTGTTTACAAGATCTCAAGAGATATTTTAGCTTGAAAATAGTCTCCAAAGCTAGATTTGTTCTCCAAGTGGTGTGAATTTCTTGTGAGCATTTCTTTTGTGATTGAAAGTTTCTTTAGTGTAGCTTTGTTGAGGGTTATCTGAGTGATTGTAAAACTTTTTAGCTTGACTAAGTGAGGCTTAGGGCAAGGAGGAAGTGCTCCCTCCATTGTACATCTAGTTGATCATCTTTCATCAAAGAGAAGTTGCTCAACCTAGTGATTGGTCTTCAAGTTTGAGGAAAGCTTGGTAGACAATCGGTTTGATATTCTATCTTATTCTTTTTTGTTTAATAAAATTCTCATTGCTTATCTATACTTGTTTTTCGAATCAATATTGCTCTCTTCTTCTAATCTACTTGATTGATCATTACTAGAAAAGAAGGTAAATTTTTATTAAGCAAAAAATTGCATAAATTTGATTAAGATTTTAATCAACCTAATTCACCCCCCTCTTAGGTTGTCTTTGGGCCTTACAATTGGTATCAGAGCTTGGTCTCCTAGAGATTAAGCTCAAACGGCTTGGAGTAAAGATGACAACCAGTCATGCTATGTTTGTTGAGGGGCAATCTGTTACTAGGCCTCCCATGTTTAGTGGCTCCAATTATATTAGCTGGAAAGAAAGGATGATTATCTTTTTGCAATCTATTGATATTGAGCTATGGTTTATTGTGAGTGAAGGACCGCATGAAGCTAACTTTCTTGATGCAGATACAGGTTTGCTTCGGCCAAAAACGAGAGCTGAAATGAATGCTCAAGATAGGACTAATCTCACATTGAATGCCAAAGCCATGAATGTTCTTTATAGTGCCTTAGATTCAAATGAATCAATTAGAGTAAAAGGCTATAAATCGGCCAAAGAAATGTGGGATAAGCTAAGAGAAATCCATGAGGGTGGTGACAACGTGAGAGAATAGAAAAAGGCTATCTTGGTCACAAAGTATGAATCACTTAAAATTGAACCTCTTGAGGATATTGACAAAATGTATTGCAGGTTCAATGACTTGATCAAAGATCTCGAGGTGTTGGGCAAAGAGTACACCTTGGGAGAGAGGAACAGGAAAATTCTCAATGCATTGGGCAAAGAATGGGAAAATAAAGTGACTGCAATAGAGGAGGCTAAGGATTTAAATTCTGTGCCTATTGAATCTCTCATTAACTCACTAACCTCTTATGAGTTGAAACTGAAATCTAAAGTGCAGGAGGAAGAGGATGCTAGAGCAAAGAGAAATATTGCTCTAAAGACTACTCAAGGTGAAGATGATCCAGCTCACTTGGATGATGAAGACTCGGATGGTGATGATAATGATCTTGCTCTTATCACAAGAGGCTTCAAGAGAATCTTGAATAAAAGAAAGTTTAGAAGGGGAGGACCTAGCAATCAATTTCAGAATTATTCATCAAATGCAAGGAACAAAGGAAAACAAGAATTCAACAAGAAGCAAGTAGACAAATGTTATGAATGTGGACAGCCTGGACACTATGCAAACGAATGCCCCATGAAGAAAATGAAAGATGAGAAAGCTGATCGAAAGCCAAGATTCAACAACTTCCAGATTACTTGGAATGAATGCAACTTCGAAGGGGAAGTTGAAGAAGAGGAAGAATCAGCTCAAATGGCCTTCATGGCTATTGGAGATAATGAGGTAACTTCCATACACTCTCAATCTGATAGTGATGATGATCTTGAATCCTTTGTTGAAAAATTGCATAATGCCTTGAAGGAATCTTATGATAAAAACAAGCAGCTAAAACAGAAAATTGCTTTTCTCATTCATGAAAATACAAGTCTTCTTCAACAAAATAAACAACTAAAGACTAACAATGATTGTCTTGTAAGAGCCGGATTTAATGTTCTAAATGAGCTTGATAGAAAGACAAATATTTGTAAAATGCTGAAGGAAAGACATGGTGATTTGAAGAAAAGAATGGACAACTTGGATGAGACTTTGAAAGCAAGAAAACAAGATTTTCTCAAAATAAACATGTCATCTACCTTTCTTACTGCTCATCAAAGAACATTAGCACGCAACAAAAATGCACATGGTTTCACAACATATAGAAGAAGTGGATTGAGATATGTCAAACCAGTACATGTTAATGACTCTTCCATTATGTGTGATTTTTGTTGTCAAAAAGGGCATTTGAAAGGAGATTGCTATGTGAAAAGAAATCTGAACAAAGGGATGAAATGCATGTGGTTAGTGAGATACAATGCTAACTATTGTGGACCCAAAAATTAAAAAGGGTACCAAACATTTTCTCTTTTCAGGAAAAAGGCTCAAACAAGTCCAAATGGTTTATTGATAGCGGCTGCTCAAGGCATATGACCGGTGATCCCTCTTTGTTCATAAAGCTAAAATCAAAATCAAGTGGAAAGGTGACATTTGGTGATGATGTGAAAGCTAAGACAATTGGAATAGGTGATGTTGGTAAGGATGGTGAAACTTTTGTTCATAATGTGCTCTTAGTTGATAATTTAGGTTATAACTTGCTTAGTGTTAGTCAATTGTGTGATAAAGACTTGAATGTGTTGTTTAAAAAGCATGAATGCATTGTGCTTGATTCCAAATATAATGTTGTGTTCAAAGGTAAGAGGTTTAACGACATATATATTGTGGTTCTTGATAAAATTGATTCATCTAGCTTCAAATGTCTTAAAGCTTCAAATGATGATCCTTGGTTGTGGCATAGGAGACTTTGTCATTTTAACATGGATTTACTAAAGGAAATTTCGAAAAAGGAACTGGTTAGAGGCTTGCCAAAAATTAGTTTTGAAAAGGATAAAATTTGTGATGCATGTCAATTTGGAAAGCAAACAAAAGTTTCTTTTAAACCAAAGAAGTGTGTATCAACTTCTAAACCTTTAGAACTCTTGCATCTTGACTTATTTGGCCCTACTCAAATCACTAGCTTGGGAGGTAAGAAATACTGCTTTGTGATTGTGGATGATTATTCTAGATATACTTGGGTGATATTTCTTGCTCATAAGGATGATGCCTTCAAGAATTTCACTTCATTGTTTGCTAAAGTGCAAAATCTGCTTGGCTTTAAAATTGTTAGGATTAGAAGTGATAATGGAACGGAATTCAAGTATTGTGGTTTTCCAGAATTTTGTGATCATAATGGCATAACCCATGAGTTTTCTATTGCAAGAACTCCACAACAAAATGGTGTGAGAACCCGTATTTTCCCTAATATTTTCCTAGGGTTTTTCCCCTTAATTGCATGTTTTCTGCATTTTCTGGCTTAGGAAAATTTTCTTGGTGGATTTTATGAGTAATTATAGTTGTTAGATGATTTTTCTAGCATTGGGTAGTTTTTGAAAAATTACGGATATATAATGGACGTGGGCCCCACTAGTGCGAAAAGTTCAGAAAAATTCGGCCAATAAGGTTAAGTTTCGGATACTGGGTGAAATTTATCGGGTATTAAGAGATAAGTGGAGGATGAGATGTGATTGATGTGAGAGGAAACAAAAGGATAGAAATGCATTTAATGGAGTGACAAGTGTCACACTTCCATTGGGTGGAGCCTAAGACAACTATTCACCTTTTTGACTTTTTTTTTTCCATTTGATTAAATATCTCAAAATTGACTAAAAATTCACTCTTTCTTTCTCCATGTTGGCCGGCCATCTTGAGCTTAAGAGGGAAGAAAACTCTTCAAACTTTTAGCTACCATCTAGTGCAAATCATCCAAACCAATTGCTGAAATTTGTTTCTACTCCATAAAATCCTTCCATTTGGTGCTAGTAAGTGCTTTTGTGGAAGTGTTCAAGGAAGCTAAGGTGTCCTACAACTTTCCCTCTCTTGTGTTCTAGGTAAGTGGTGTTTGAACTTCCTCCTACACTTAATGATGCTTAATTTATGCCTAGTGGTGGCTAAAGTGCTGAAATTTGTGGTTTATTTCTTGGTTTGAGATGAATTGGTGAAGTTTTCAATTTATTGAGGAATTTTCTGGTTTAATGTGATCATGATGTTGTGGTTATCTATGATGGTTGGTAATGAAGGGTAATGACTCTAGTAGGTGTAAATGATTGGTAATTACAACCAATTTTGGATTTGGAAGGAAATGTGAAAAGTTAGGGTTTCATAACCCCCTTTCTGTCCGGTTTTGTATCATATGGTTAGAGGCCGAATTGGCCTTTGCTTAAAACATGAAAGTTGTAGGTATTGATGTGTTTGAGGTGCCTGTAAAATTTCAGGTCTTTTGGAGTAGTGTAGAGTGAGAAATGTCGATTTTACTGTTGCTGTTCTGGGTTCGTCAGGATGGCCGAACTGCGTTTGTAATTGGCTGTTTTGACTGGAATTGCGTTGGATTTGGTGGTTGAGGTCTTCTGATGAAATGTAGCTTGATGTCCTAGCTATCATATGCCTTTGGAATTTCTGCATTCGGACCTGTATAGACTGAGTTGGACTAATTACAGCATAGTGTAATTTGTAAACCTGCAATTAAGGTTCTGGTTTGGTATTTTGCATATTTGACCTAGTTGTGCTAGGATTTGGACTGAGTGGCCTTCTACATTGTTGTAGCCCTGTCTTTTAGCTTCGAGATGGTGGGTCTTGCACCCTCATCCGATAAGCGTAGCGCAATTTGTGCCATTACCGCAAACTGAGGACAAAACTGTTTTTATCCGAAAATGTTTCTAGCTTGCTTTTCGTATTTATTTTGTATTGATATGACTTGTAAGCCTAGTGAATGGCTTTTGGATGAGATTCTTCTATATGAGATGAATGGTAATATCTTTTCTCTTGTTTAATATTAGGTTTTATTGGTGACTGAGGGGAATACCCGGTGGGGTATTTTGAACGTTGTTTTGCATAACTAGGTGAGTGTTCCTTGTTTGTTACGTTTCATGATTATATGGCTTGTTTGAATGATTGATAACATGTTAAATGCTTTCAATGATTGCTAAACGAGTTTTCGAGGCGAGTGTGTACTTTATCGCACTTAGCCTAAATGATTGTGAAATTTTAATGATTGAGCGATTGAAATGTTAATTGTGCATGAATGTAAGCCTTTTGGGCTGAACTGGCCATTGCCCCTTGTTACCGGTCGTCTCGAGCCAGAAGCGAACTCGGTCGGGCGATTAGGGACTTGGGTGAACGTTTCGGTATACTCGAGTATTACCTTGTAGGTTGGTGGAGCCTGGCCAAAAGCCAGGGACGGGGTGAATGAATGAATGAACGAATGTATGAACGAGGGGTTTTATTTATACAAAATGAAATTTCAAATGAGTGAAGGTAGGGGGAATGAAAGGAGAATGAACGAATGAATGAATGAACGAATGGCTCCTTGTGAGGCCGTATCCTTTTAATGAATGTGTTTATCGCTTTCACTTATACTTGTATCTGGAATTCTTGGTTATCTGTACTGAATGCATGGAACTGCTTGTTTGTCTATGTGATCGGAACCTCACTGAGCTTTCCAGCTCATCCCTTTAGTTTTGTTTTCCTTAACAGGGGAAGGCGTGCAAGGACGAGAGCCTGTATAGACTAGCTGGGTCTAGCTCTTGATTTTCTTTTGTTATGGTTCTCGCCCTAGCTTTTGGCAAGGGTCGGATGTATGAAGTATCGAGAACTTTTGTACCCCTTTGTCTTTTTTGTAAGTCCTTTGAGATTGGAATGTATATAAGTTCTACTTTAAGTTTTGGATTCGTGTCCTATGTACTCCTGTAGTAATGAATTGGATCCTGGTTTGCTCTCTATTGAGGTTTGATTTCTGATTTGTTTGAATGAACAACTGAGTCCCGGCGAGAGTTGGGCAGGCGGCCCGCTGAACCCTCTGGTTCGCCTTAGGGGGAGGTGGGGCTGTTACAAATGGTATTGTAGAAAAGAAAAATAGGACACTACAAGAGGCTGCTAGAACTATGTTAAGTGAATGTAGTTTGCCAAAATACCTTTGGGTTGAAGCTGTAAACACTGCATGTTATGTGATGAATGGAATCCTTTTGAGACCCATTTTGAATAAAACATCTTATGAACTGATTTTTGATAAGATACCTACGGTCGGATATTTCAAAGTCTTTGGTTGTAAATGTTTTATTTTAAATCTAAAGGAACATCTTGGTAAGTTTGAGAAAAAATCTGATGAAGGAATATTTTTGGGTTATTGTGAGAACAAAAGAGGATATAGAGTCTTTAATAGAAGGACTCTTGTGATAGAAGAAGCCATTCACATAACATTTGATGAAACTAATGATGATAATTCCAAAAGGTCGTGTGAGGATGATGATGTAGGTGTTCGTGAAGGAATGGAAAAGCTGAAAATTGGTGATGAAGGAATTTCTAAACCAGCAGCAATGGAAATGATGGATGAAGCTCATAATGATCAAGAAAAGGGTGATGAAGATGAGAATGATGATTCAGTCAAAGACCTTCCCAATGCTTGGAAATTTAGCCAAAATCATCCAAGAGAGCTTATAATTGGTGATCCATCCGAAAAGGTAAAGACTCGTTCTTCATCTAGAAAATTGATAGACAATCTTACTTTAGTTTCTCTTTTTGAACCCAAAAATATCAATGATGCTTTAAAGGATGATAACTGGATTTTAGCTATGCAAGAGGAACTTAATCAATTTGAGAGAAATAAGGTTTGGACACTTGTTGATAGACCTGAAAATCAACCTATCATTGGCACAAAGTGGATATTTAGAAATAAATTGGATGATAAAGGTGTTGTTGTAAGAAATAAAGCCAAATTAGTTGCTAAAGGATATGCACAAGAAGAAGGAATTGATTTTGATGAAACATTTGCTCCCGTAGCGAGATTAGAATCTATTAGAATGCTTCTTGCTTTTGCTTGTTTCAAAGGTTTCAAATTGTTTCAAATGGATGTTAAAAGTGCCTTTTTAAATGGTTTTATTGATCAAGAAGTATATGTGGATCAACCCCCCGGTTTTGAAAATACAAAATTTCCAAGTCATGTGTTTAAACTATCTAAAGCATTATATGGTTTAAAACAGGCTCCAAGAGCTTGGTATGAAAGATTAAGTGGTTTCTTGATTGAAAATGGTTTCAAAAGAGGTATTGTGGACACCACACTTTTTACTAAGCAAGTGTTAAATGACCTTCTTATTGTGCAAATATATGTTGATGATATTATTTTTGGTGCTACTAATGAGTATCTATGCAAGGATTTTTCCACCACTATGCAAAGTGAATTTGAAATGAGTATGATGGGAGAATTAAATTTCTTCCTTGGACTTCAAATACATCAAGCCCTTGAGGGAATTTTTATAAATCAAGCAAAATATACCAAGGAATTGCTGAAAAAGTTTGGCATGGAGGACTCAAAGCAAGTTGGAACTCCAATGTGCACTTCTACAAAACTTGACAAAGATGAAGAAGGTAATCATGTAGATGAAAAGCACTATAGAGGTATGATCGGAAGCTTACTCTATTTAACCGCAAGTAGACCTGATATTATGTTTGCTGTTTGCTTGTGTGCTAGATTTCAATTTTGTCCAAAAGAATCACATTTAAATGCTGTTAAAAGAATTTTTAGGTATTTGAAAGGTACATTAGACTATGGTCTTTGGTATGCTAGATCTTGTGAATTTGCTTTATATGGATATTCGGATGGGGATTTTGGTGGTTGTCGTGTGGACAGAAAAAGTACTAGTGGAACTTGTCACTTCTTTGGTAATTGCTTAGTTTCTTGGTTTAGCAAAAAGCAAAATGCAATATCTCTGTCTACAACCGAAGCGGAATATATTGCCGCTAGTGCATGTTGTGCTCAACTTTTATGGATGAAGCATACCTTGAATGATTTTGGATTGTTATATGACTGCATGCCTATATTCTGTGATAATACTAGTGCTATTAATTTGACCAAAAATCCAATTCAACATTCTAGGACAAAGCATATAGATATAAAGCACCACTTTATTCGTGATCTTGTTCAAAAAGATAAAATTTGTGTAAATTATGTTTGTTCTAAAGATCAATTTGCTGATATTTTTACCAAAGCTTTGCCATTAGATCAATTTATTCATCTAAGATCAAAATTAGGGTTAATCGAAAAATCATCTTAAATTTTTCATAGCCTTCGGACGTCCGAAAGAGGATGAACGGACGTCCGATGATGTTCTTCAGCTATTTTCCCAGAATGCACCTGTTCGGACGAAACTGTCGGACGCACGACTTCGTTCGGCCGTCCGACAGTACAACGGCTCATTTTTTAAAAGTAACTTTCTTAGTCATTTGCTTCAAACTCTTCTTCTTCTATTTCCTCTCGGACGAAAACCCTTTCATCTCTCGCCCTCAAATTCATACCATTCTGAAGCTCTCATTCCCAAATTGACTCAAACAAAACTTTTCCTGATTGATTGCGATTCATTTCTCCTGATCATTTCACCGAATCGCATAACATTTCGTAAATTCCCAAATTTCCCTCAAAACCCTACTTTCTCATAACCGCTCTGTCAAATCTTGTTCAAGGCCTTTTTGTCCCAAAAATTCTGTGTGATTCACTTCCATACTACTGTGTGCATCATTTGCATCCTTCATTCCACACATTTCGCACAATGGTGAATCTAAGAGGAGGGAAGGTCACTGCCGGACGCAAACACCCACTCAGGGATGAGGATGATGATCTTCCTACGGTCAAACGATCATCCAAACGCTTCAAGAGAGGAGCTGTAAAGGGTCGAATGTCACAGCCTACACCACAACCCTCCCCTCAGCCTGAATCTGGACAGGGAACCTCATCTCAACCGCCTCCAAAATCAACCACACTCCCTACATTCTTTGATGATGCTGCAAAAGACAAACACTCCTGGATATCCCAGAAAGGTGTCATTCCTCAACGCACTATAAATTCTTCTGAATTTCGCCAAATAGGTTTAGAATCCATTCTGAGTCTGTTTGCTTTCCAGAAATGGTCACATCTCATTTCTATGCCCAATGTTTATTACCCTGAAATGCTGTATCAATTCTTTGCTAATCTTAGGAAAGGCACTGACCAAACTGAGATTATGTCCAGGGTTAATGGGGTAGACTTAGTCTTTGATTCTGAAATTGTGAATGATATTTTAAAAACTACTATTGAACCTGGATGCAAGAGTAAAATTGCAAATTTCTTTTCCTATGAAGAGCATCCTACTGCTGATAATCATTTTGATGGGACTAAGATGTTGACTTATTTTAAACGAAGTTTTTCTGCCCCTGCTGATGCTAAACTGAATGATCTTGCCCCTGTGAATCTAATTGCTTTTTCAATCATTTCAAACCTGCTTGTGCCTACTGATGGCCATAGAATAGATGCAAACAAAATGGAGTTGTATCTCTTTTACTGTTTTCGAGAAAAGATTCGTATTGATTTTGGTTTTGTCATGTGCAAGTTTTTACTTCGCTATGCCACTGATTCTCGCAGAAAATTATCTTAAGAAAAATTTCTTCAAAAGATCTTTGAGTTTTACAAAGTACCAATTCTTGGTGTTTGTCCTAAAGAAGCATCTTCTTATGCCTTTACCAAAGGATATTTTGAAAGGAAAAATCTTGTCTTTAAGGATAATCTATGGGCTTATAAGGGGGCATCATCCAGTGAACCTAGGTCTAAGGCTGCACATGATCCACTACACAATCCTTCATCTATTGCACTCACTCCCATTCATCCCAGGAAGTCTGCCACTAAGGCATCTTCCTCCTCCAATGATGAAGTGATTGAGCTCCTTCGTGAACTCAAACAGCATGTTCTTCTTCTAGAACATGGTCTAATGATCACCATGTCCTCTGAACATCAAACAGCCTACCTAGACAAAAAGAACCTTCTTTTTCCCCCACCTGTGGTTGAGGAAGTTTCACATGGCAAAGAGCCACGCCCCACTGATCCAAGTTCATCAATTCCAGACCCGAACTCATCAACTCCTGTGACTCCTCATGGCCCTTCCACATCAGATAAAGGCAAGGCACCAGTTGAAGCAGCTGCTGAAGATGATGAAGAAACTGAAGAGGAGGACCTCTCCCAATATCAGCTTTCTCGAAGGACACCTGGATCCACCTAGTTCACCATAGGGTCATTTGCATTTTATTTGACTATTTCATGTGTTTTTAGTGTTTGTGGTGTTCAACAATGGATATGTAGATATAATGCTTGTGTTTATGTTATGTTCGTTTAGTACTTTTTCATGGATGATTATGGTTGTAATGGTTATGGATATGTGGATGGATTTTAAGTATGTTGAATGATGAATGTGTGGATGTGATGAATGTTTTTTTGGTTCTCCGCGATATATGTGATTGATTCGCCTTTTGTGATGACAAAAAGGGGGAGAGGACTGGATTGGATTGATTGATGATTTAATTGAAATTGAATTGGCTTGATGGATTGAATTGGTAAAATGTTGGATGTTGGCTGCTTAATGGTTATGTTTTTGGATAATTGATTAATTCGGTAGGGTAGCCAAGTGAGGGGGAGTTTTTCAAATTTTTGCTCTATGATTCACTAAGTAAGGGGGAGTTTTTGTCAATTGAGAAAGGGGGAGCTTATTTTGCAATCATCAAATCGCATTTCAAACCATTGTTTTGTCATCATCAAAAAGGGGGAGAATGTTATTCTTGGTTTTGATGATCACAATGTACTTTGAAATGTTTATCTAACTCTCTTCAAATATAAGTGTTTTTTGCCTATCAAAGAATCAGGTACGAATATGTTAAGAAATGAATATCAACCAAAAGAAGAAGCAAAAACAGGACACTCATATCGGACGTTCGAAGGAATCTGTCGGACGTCCGAAAGGATGAAGAACATCAAGAAGGAAATACTGTCGGACGCTCGTAAGGAAGCATCGGACGTCCTGAAGGATCGGACGCATGCTTCGGACGCACATCAATCTCATCGGACGTCCTAAAAATTCCATAAAGCTTTGATAACTCTCTGGACGACATTCGGACACAGAAGCTCGGACGATAAAATCCCATCGGACGTCCGAACAACAACTTGACTGATTTTCGGACAATGGGATCGGACGATGACTAAGCTGTAGGACGTCCGACATCCCCAACGGCTAGCTGACTCTTCATCTGCCTTCTATCCGTTAGAAGCATTAATGAAGCTCATTTTAGGTCCCCTTCAAATACAAACGATTCTAAACAAGACAAGCACTTTTGCACACTTTGTTTACCAGATCTCAAGAGATATTTTAGCTTGAAAATAGTCTCCAAAGCTAGATTTGTTCTCCAAGTGGTGTGAATTTCTTGTGAGCATTTCTTTTGTGATTGAAAGTTTCTTTAGTGTAGCTTTGTTGAGGGTTATCTGAGTGATTGTAAAACTTCTTAGCTTGACTAAGTGAGGCTTAGGGCAAGGAGGAAGTGCTCCCTCCATTGTACATCTAGTTGATCATCTTTCATCAAAGAGAAGTTGCTCAACCTAGTGATTGGTCTTCAAGTTTGAGGAAAGCTTGGTAGACAATCGGTTTGATATTCTATCTTATTCTTTTTTGTTTAATAAAATTCTCATTGCTTATCTATACTTGTTTTTCAAATCAATATTGCTCTCTTCTTCTAATCTACTTGATTGATCATTACTAGAAAAGAAGGTAAATTTTTATTAAGCAAAAAATTGTATAAATTTGATTAAGATTTTAATCAACCTAATTCACCCCCCTCTTAGGTTGTCTTTGGGCCTTACACTTCTTCAATCCAAGACACGGTAGTCGGATCTAAGATCTTCCGTTCACCTACTTCATCCCAACAAATCGAAGATCTACACTTTCGACCATAAAGCGCTTCATACGGAGCCATTTGAATAGAAGAGTGAAAACTATTATTATAGGCAAATTCCACCAAAGTTAAAAATTTACTCCAACTCTCTCCAAAATCCAGAATACAAGTCTTCAACATATCCTCAAGAGTCTGAATTGGCCTCTCAGACTGTCCATCGGTCTGAGGATGATAAGTAGTACTAAAATTTAATTTAGTCCCCAATACCTCTTGCATCTTTTGCCAGAATCTTGAAACAAATCTTGGATTTCTATCAGACACAATACTTACAGGTATACTATGTAGTCTGATGATCTCATCCAGATATAACTTAGCAAATTTTTCTAATGGGTACTTCATGTTAATCGGTAGAAAATGAGTCGATTTGGTTAATCTATCTACTATCACCCAAATAGCATTATGGCCTCTCTGTGTCCTTGGTAAACCTGATACAAAATCCATGGTAATATTCTCTCATTTCCACTCAGGTATTTCCAAAGGTTGCAAAAGTTCTGATGGTTTCTGATGTTCGAGTTTAACCTGTTCATAAATTAAACAGGTTTGGACAAATTGGGTAATTTTCCTTTTCATGTTCTCCCACCAGTACAAACTCTTCAAGTTTTGGTACATTTTATTTCCTCCAGGGTGTACCGTAAACCTTGATCGGTGTGTCTCTTCCAAGATTTCCTTCTTAAATCTTTCATCCTTTGGCACTACTATCCGATTCTGAAATTTCAAAATACCATTTAATCCCAAGTTAAAATCCAACTTCTCTCCCTTTTTGACATTTTCACCCACTTTTGCACTTCAGGGTCCTTTTCCTGAGACTCTTTAATACGTCTCATCAAAATGGAATTTATTACAATGTTTCCAAGGATTATTTTCCTCGGCTCCAATCGTGAATTCCAATAACTAATTTCTTCTAACAAGTGTAATTCCTTAATCATCAATCCGGCCACTTGTACTTGACGGCTCAAAGCATCGGTCACTACATTGGCTTTCCCTGGATGGTACTTTATTGTGCAATCATAATCTTCTAAAAATTTCATCAATCTACGTTGTCTCAAATTTAGCTCTTATTGAGAAAATTACTTAAGACTTTTGTGATCAGTGAAAACCTCGAATGTCACTCCGTACAGGTAATGCCTCCATTTCTTTAAAGCAAATACCACAGTCGCTAACTCCAAGTCATGAGTCGGATAATTTCCTTCATGCGGTTTCAATTTCCTAGAGGCATATGCTATTACTTTGTCATTTTGCATTAAAACACATCCTAATCCTTCCTTGGAAGCATCTGTGTAGACCACAAAACTATCTTTTTCATTTGGTAAAACTAACACAGGCGCTCTTGTTAAACATCCTTTCAACTCTTGGAAACTTTCTTCACACTTAGGACTCCATATAAACTTTTCACTTTTCTTGGTCAACTCGGTCATGGGTCCAGCAATTCAAGAAAAATTCTGGATAAATCTCCGGTAATACCCTGCTAATCCAATAAAATTTCGAACCTCAATAGGGTTTTTCGGTCGTTTCCACTTCGAAACAGCTTCAACTTTAGCTGGATCTATTTTAATTCCATCCTTAGAAATTATGTGTCCCAAGAAAGTCACTTCTTTTAACCAAAATTCACACTTACTAAACTTAGCATATAGTTGGTGTTCCCTCAAAATTTGTAAAACAATTCTCAGGTGTTTCTCGTGATCCTTCATATTGTTAGAGTACACCAGAATATCATCAATAAAGACCACCACAAATTGATCCAAGTAAAGCTTAAAAATCCTATGCATCAAGTCCATAAAAGCCGCAGGTGTATTGGTCAATCCAAATGGCATCACGGCAAATTCAAAGTGCCCATATCTCGAGTTAAAAGCAGTTTTGGGTATGTCTTTCTCCAAAATCCTCAATTGATAGTAACCCTGTCTCAAATCCAACTTCAAGAATACTACCGCCCCTTGCAATTGGTCAAACAACTCATCAATGTGGGACAGTGGGTACTTATTCTTAATTGTAACATCATTTAAGTCTCGATAATCTATACACAGTCTCAAACTCCCATCCTTCTTCTTAACAAACAAAATCGGGGCTCCCCACGGTGAATCACTTTCCCTTATAAAACCCCGTTCCAACAAATCCTATAGTTGTAATTTTAATTCTTTCAATTCGGCTGAAGCCATTCGATATGGCGTCTTAGAGATAGGTGTTACTCCCTGGTTCACATCAATCTTAAAAGTTATATCCCGTTCCGGGGACAAAGACTCTAACTTTTCAGGAAAAACATCTGGAAAGTCTTTCACTACAGGCATGTCCTCCAAATTCACCTTATCACTAGGGGTGTTGATAAGGAAGGCCAAATACCCTTAAGCTCCTTTACTTAATAATTTTCTAACCCGAATCATATATATATATATATAATAAAGTCGTATTCTCATTCTTATCCCTCCATGTTTTCTCTTTCCCACGTGGCTTAACGAGACGACAAGTAGTTTTTTAATAGGATTCTTAATAAATTTTATTATAGGATTCTTAATAAATGAAACAAAGTTTTGTACCCATGCTTAATAAATGACTAGTAAACATATAGTAGTTGCCGAGTATAATTAGTAAACATATTTATTACTCGGCTATACTACGTGGTTTGTTAACGAGACATGTTCATCTTACAAGTTAATTCTTAATATTATAGGATTCTTACTTCCTACCCAAAGTTATATACTTTAAGCAACTTAAATTAAGATAAACTTACTTTTAATGTTCTTATCAACATCTCTTTATATTCTTATCAATTCTTATTTCTTATGCCTACACTATATATAGCCTCTAATATATTGATTCCAAGCATCAAATTCATGGTTAGGTATTTTCAGTGCAAGCGGTTGGCACATTAAAGCATCGATTTTGGGTTTTCACTCCTCTTGATTATCAGGTACATCTTCTTTCAATACATATTTTTTTTTTTTAAAAAGGCATGTTGATCTTCAATTGTAAGAGTTTAGTAACATATCTTGAATTTTATTTATTTTTTTGTTTTATTTTCTGTTTGTTTTGTATGAAGACATAGGATTTAAACAAGTACTTTCATCGTTATTTTTGTAGGATTTTTGCTAACATGTTTGTTAATTAATTTTTGTGATCATATGCTAAGATGTTTGTTAATTTGCCTTTAGAAAAAACAACCAAAAACAAAAGGCACTGGAAAGTAATGCGATATAAATACAAGAGACATAAATATCTCTATTAGATATATCTGCAAATTCATTAGTTAATTAAAAGACTCTGACCGTTTACTTAATTAATCCACTTGAGAATGGTTTCACAAGGTTTTTTAAAAAGTACTGAAGCCGTAATTTATTTCTCCTCAACTCCTTGAGAAAGAGTAGACTTACGGATGGAGGATTTAGGGCCATAACAGTACAAGTGAATGTGACCTAAAAACGAATACATCCTAGATCATGCAATTTTTGATGTATGCTTTATCCCCTCACTCCAAGGCCCAAATAAAATTGCCCATGGTGCAGTCTGTATATGAAAAACTTAAAAAATGGATACACCTGTTTTTGTCTTCGACAGAACACTGAAAGCTCCAAGCCAAGGCTAAGGGAAAAATGTTTAGTAACATATCTTGATTTTTTTTTTATTTTCTGTTTGTTTTGTATTAAGACATAGGATTTAAACAACATGAAAAAGAAAGCAATATATTAAAACAATACAGATATCATGTAAGTATGTAACCATTTCTTTTTTTTAAAAAAAATAATATCCAATATGAATACACATATCTTCGAATCTATGAAAATAAAATTATTAATGTTATCATCTGTAAAATATAAAGGTTCAATTTAAGTTTATATTCGTTATCATTTATTCATATCTGTTAATATAAACATATTGTTAATGATACAAGAAAGATTTGTTTAAATTATTATTAATACAAAAGTGATATTAAGAAAAAATATAAATACAAAATTTTGAATTTTGAATTCCAAATTCCTCATTTCAGATTGAATTGTGTTAAATTTCGGATTGAATTGTGTTACTGTTTGGAAGGCAGAATATTATTGAAAGACTCAACAGTTATAGAAACATATAAGCAAAGGCCATGAGGTAAACGGGCATAATCGTCATATTGAGAGATAAGTCTGTGGTCCTGCGAGGCAGTGATTATGAAAGCATTGCAAAGCTGATGAACAAAAGTTTTGGCGCTTTCAACTTTTTGCAGAGACCCTCAACTTTGTCGCGGGCCTTTGCAGACTCCTTCAGGATTCTGACCTCTGTTTTGCCTGTGGCTCCCCCACTTCAAGGGACATTATATGCTAAATTATTTTATTTATACAAATTAGGACATGTAAAATGAATATTACTTCTAAATTTAGATTCTTATTTTTGTTGATGTAATTATATGTTTACAATAATTAAGTTTCTACCATATATTAAAATGCAATCAAATATCAAATATATGTATATATATGTGTGTATTTTTTTTTTTTTGATAAAGATGTCATTTATTAATGTATAAATAGTTTTTTTATTTTTTGAGCAAAATCGAACGCTTTATTAACCCAACACCAAACTACAAACAGAGACTAAGACTAGTCAAGCGGATGGGACCCTTACAGACGGAAAGAAGGAAAACCAAACTTATCCATCCTGACTTCCCCTTTAGCCAGTTGCGGAAGATTGCGAGCCTGAGCATAAACCCTAACAGGAACATGCGGGTGTAATAGCCCTTCATTAGCTAGTATGTCAGCCACCTTGATCGCTTCTCTAAAGCAATGAGAGAACAACCCTGGATCGTCAACGACCTGCCAAATGTGGACTACTTCTCTACGAATATGTGTGTATGAATGTGTGCGCATCAAATTCATGGTTAGATATTTTGAGTGCAATCGGTTGGCAAATTTTGCATCGATTTTGAGTTTCCATTCCTCTTGATTATCAGGTACATCTTCCTTCAATACATATTTTTTTTAAAAGACATGTTGATCTTCAATTGTAAGCGTTTAGTAACATGCATCAAAATTTTTTTTTTGGTTTTATTTTCTGTTTGTTTTGTATGAAGACATAGAATTTTTGTAATCAAATTGTTTTCAATGAGCCAAAAGATTTTTTTTTTTTTAAATATATGTTCATCTTCAGATGTAAGAATTTTATGGAGGTAAATGCTATTGTCGATTATGTCCCATGTTGTTCTTAAATTTTTAATAATCAATTGATGAAGATATTTCTTCACGAAATTTGTGTCTTTAGCTATTATTACTGTTAGTTACTTTAGTTGAATTTTTTTTGCTATGTCTGACACTGCTGTTAAATATTTATATTATAAGCATTTGGTGTAAACCTCTTGAGTGATCATGAACTCAAAGGGAAAATTTTATTTTGGTTCCTTTTGCGAAATGTATGTATGCTGGTGTTCAAGGGTCAACGCAACAAAGATTTTCAAGGGCATAATATATAGTCAACTAACTCTACAAATACAATTTACTATAAAATTATTACCCACTTTAATACATCAAATACCATAATAGAGTGGCTAATTAAATGTACAATATTTTATTTTAGCTCAAATTAACATTATTGTATCATTGCACATTTATATTTACACTTAATTTATTTAATGGTATTTATGTAGGAATCATGAATCAATCACGAGTTTTTAAAATTTCATTCAAGACGCTATTGAATGAAATATTGGATTCATACAATATACCATTACCAGAGTGGACCTACGAGAATAATGGCAACAAGGCATGGAAAGCATATCTTGAAATAGTAAATCCTTTGGAACATGAACTAAAATTATACTTTCATAGTTTTGGATACAAAGAGAAAGATGAAGCAGAAGAACAGGGAGCACAACATGCAATACACTACTTGCAAACGCTACTCGAATTTAAAGTTGAAGACGTGAACTACAAAGTAATGTACCATTTTCAAATGTATTACAATGATGCAGCGAAAGCAAAATATGAGCTGTCACAAGAGAATGAAGACTTAAAGGAACTTTATAACGAGTTACTCAAGGAGAACAAAATTTTGAAGAAGCGTCTTTATGAAATTGAAAACAGTGATGCTGAGTCTGTGGTCATGAACTAAGATAATAGCAGGAACTTTATGTTGGATTTTTTAAATCGATAGTTTGAGTGTCTTTAGTGATTGTTTTAGTAAAGATGGATGTAATTCCCATGAGGGACTAAATATTCTCTATTTGCATTTTATTGGAATGATTGACTTTGTACTTAATTTGAAAGTTTCACTTTATAACATGTTTGTGTGTTCTAACATTTGTTAGTCTAAATAAAATGCATTTGTTAATCAAAGAAAAATAATCTAACAAAACCTATTTGTTTATTTAAGAACAACTTTTACATAGCATTTCTATAATTTTGTTTTTTCTCAACGTCTTATCAAGTTATGATAAATGTTTTTATCAACAGCAACTCGGTGAATCCTTCTCGGTTTGAAGATTACAAAAATAAAAAACAGACAGCAACCCAGTAAGTTATGCTTACTTTTTTCATCAAATAATTTATTATTATATGCTAAATTATTTTAATTATTTATTAATATTATTTATTATATGTTAATTTATTTTTCTTTTACAAATTAGGACATGTAAAATGAATATTACTTCTAAATTTAGATTCTTATTTTTGTCGATCTAATTATATGTTTACAAATATCAAATGTTTCTACCATATATTTGAATGCAATCAAATATCAAATATATGTATATATATGTGTGAATGAATGTGTGCGCATCTGTGTGTATATATATTTACTATAACATAAACAACAAAGTTAGTCTAAATATATGTGCACTATTAATCATAATAATTAGGATAAATTGATATTTACATATTTTGATAATTCTCCTAATAAAATTATTGATTATTGCTCTAGATAAACTACACTTGTATTTTATTTTTATCAGTGGATTCGATTGAGCTGGATAGATATCGTAGGAGCATACGACGAGCCGTAATGTTAGAACGTAGAAATCAACGTAACCACCTGACTGTTCGACATACCCAAATATCCCCATTGAGCAGACTTCACCCAAATGTAGATCGTGCTAGACATCTTAGAAGATTATATCCAAGTTTAATAATGTCACCATTTACCAATGAGTACAACCTGCCTATTGTTTCACATAATAATTTTTTTGAAACTATGAGTGGATCGAAAAGTATTCAACAGCAGCCCTATCGCCACGTGATTTCGCGAACTGTTGTTTCTGAAGATGGTCAGATGGAGACTTCAATAACCACGTTATTAGACTCACCTTACAACCAAACCCATATCCCCCATAATCACTACATACCTACTCAAGTTACAGGAAGTCAATATAATCGAGTCGAAATCGTGGCGGGTGCAGCCATAAATTCACATTCCTCAATTCTAGGGCAATCATATGATACTCAAATCGAAATTCAGAATGACATAGTTTCTCATATGGTTGTTGGTCAAAATTGGTCATTCGAATCAACGAATGCCAATATTTTATGTGGGGAACGAGGAATTAGATATGAATCAGTTCGCTAATTCAGACACTTTATTAGGCATGTGATTTCTCTTACAATTACGACAATAATAATTTTCTTATAGTTTTATGATTTTATCTATTCAAGCACTATTTTTTGAATATATTCACGCAGATTCAGAAATGGATACTTCATGCAATAATGTACCTAATTATGAACGAAGAGACATTCCTAAACGTAAGTTATTGTGATTTAAATGTGAGAGTCATTTAGTTTCTTGGTTTCGTGGTGACAAATGTAATCTTTTATAATTCATAGGTACATTTTTTGAACGTTGGGATTTTGGATTTCCTTCGCATACATGTCCTTATTGTGGAGCAATTTTATGGTATGAAGAGAGAACCATAAAATCTCAACGTGTTGCTTCTCCAAGATTTTCAATCTATTGTCAAGAAGGGCAAGTTCAATTGCCTCTACTTACGGAACCACCACAATTTCTGAAGCAATTATTGGATTATAAGGGAGGACGTCAAGCTAAACATTTTCGAGAGAATATCAGAGCTTTTAACATGATGTATGCATTCACATCGATGGGTAGTTGTATTGACAACACCATAAATGATGGACGTGGCCCGTACGTTTTTCGAATCAATGGGCAAAATCATCATAAAATAGGGTCTCTTATACCTCCTGATGGTCGTCTTGGAACTTTCGCATAGTTTTATGTTCATGACACACAAAATGAGGTCAGGAATATGATGCATCCGTTTAGTACAGCAAACAGAAATTGTGATTTGGATCCTGAAATTGTCAATGGATTGAAAGAGATGTTGGACGAGTATAATCCACTTGCAAAGGCATTTCGAATGGCAAGGGACAGGTTTCAGGAATCCAATTACATGTCAGTTCGTTTGAGATTGATTGGTACTCGATCTCGAGATGGAAGACAATACAACTTACCAACATCATCAGAGGTAGCTGCACTTATAGTCGGTGATAGAGAGCAGGCAAGGGGAAATCGAGATATTATTGTTGAGGAAAAAACTATGGGGTTAAAAAGAATCACCGAATTGCATCCAAGTTTTATGGCGATGCAATATCCAATCATATTTTCTTACGGTGAAGATGGTTTTAGGGTGAACATACCGAGAAATGTGTCTCCAAATCCAAGAAAGAGTAACGGTAAAAGAAAGTTTATCAGCATGCGGGAATTCTATGCTTTCAGAATACAAAATAGACTCAATGAAACGAAAACATTGGTCAGTGCAGGTAATTTATTTCAGCAGTATATTGTTGATGCTTTTGCTGCAATTGAGGAAAATAATTTGAATTGGATTCGTGCCAATCAGCAAAAGATTAGAGCAGAATTATACAAAGGTTTGCAAGATAATGTGGTACGAGGTGATACGACACCTGCATCGGCAGGAAAACGGTTGGTTTTGCCTTCAACTTTTACCGGTGGACCAAGATATATGGTTCAAAATTATCAAGATGCAATGGCAATATGTAGATTCATGGGTCCTCCTGATCTTTTCATTACTTTCACATGCAATTCTAATTGGCCAGAAATCAGCAAGGGTATAAGTTTGATCCCTGATTAGAAAGTTGTGGATCGACCTGATATCGTTACACATGTTTTTCACATAAAATTAGATCAATTGATGAATGATTTAACACATGGACAGCATTTTGGCAAGGTGATGGCAGGTATTTGATCTAACAAAATATTTTATTTATTTGTTCAAAAATATTTAATGTATATCAAATTCTCATTTAATTTCATATACTTATACTTTGTACAACATTATATACAATTGAGTTTCAAAAGAGAGGGTTGCCCCATGCGCATATTCTGTTATTCTTACATCCAGATGATAAGTGCACTACACCAAGAGATGTTGATCGAATCATTTCAGCCGAACTGCCAGATAAGAATACTGATCCAATAGCTTATGAAGCAGTTTTACAATTTATGACACACAGACCATGTGGACCAGCTAATACAAGGTCACCGTGTATGAAAAATGGAAAGTACAGTAAACATTATCCCAAATATTTTCAGACCGAAACAATAATTGATGAAAAAGGTTTTCCAGTATACAGGAGAAGGGACAATAGACGAGAAGGTATTAAAGCTGGTGTGAAAATTGATAATCGATGGATCGTTCCTCATAATGTTGATTTGGTTGTCAAATATTGGGGACATGTTTGTGTTGAATTGTGCAATCAAAGCAGGTCTATAAAATATTTATTCAAATATGTGAATAAAAGATATGATAGAGCCACTTTTGTCATTGAGGAAAATGATGCAACTGATGGACAGAGTGGAACACGAGTTGTTCGTGAAGTGGATGAGATAAAAAGATATCTAGATTGCCGATATATATCAGCATCAGAGGCTTGCTGGAGAATATTTGATTTTGACATCCAATATCGAAGTATTGCCGTTCAAAGATTAAATTTTCATCTTCCAAATGAACAGCCAGTGCTATTTGGTGATAATGATCCTTTGGATGAAGTATTAAACAGAGCAGAAGAACATAGTACAATGGTCATTGAATGGATGAAAACGAATTCCATAGATACATCTGCTCAACAGTTGACTTATGCAGATTTTCCTACACAATGGACATGGAAAAAGAAGCTGAGAAAATGGGTTAAACGAAAGTCTGGTCGATCAATAGGTAGAATTTTTTATGCTCATCCTTCAACTGGAGAAAGATTCTACTTACGCATGTTATTGAACATTGTCAAAGGTCCAAGGTCATTTGAGGAGATTAGGACAATTAACGGAGTCGTGCATCCAACGTTTAAAGCAGCATGTCAAGCGTTAGGATTATTGGGTGGTGATGAAGAATGGCATAATGCTATAAGAGAAGCAGCAAATTGGCAAACAGGTCAGCAATTACGTGAATTATTTGTGATCATGTTATTATTTTGTGAGGTGTCTAATCCATTAGATTTATGGGAGAAAAATTGAGAGTTTCTTTCTGATGACATATCCTATCGACAACGTCGTATACTCGGAGATAATTTTATATCTTTCAGTGATTCCCAAATAAAGAATTATGCATTTTATGAAATTGAAAAAATTCTCAATCGAAATAGTAGAAGTTTGAAAGAATTTCCTGGAATCCCATTTCCTGATATGCTATTGGATAATGATAATCGAAATCGGTTTATTATTGAGGAATTGAATTATAACAGGGAAATTCTTGCACAAGAACACTTTCAACTACGAAGTGGGTTGAATGAGCAACAGCTACAAGTGTATAATGCAGTCATTCATGCTGTTGATTATGGTTTCGGTGGTCTCTTTTTTGTTTATGGTAGTGGAGGAACAGGAAAGACTTATTTGTGGAGAACTATAATTGCTCGATTACGTTCACAAGGAAAAATAGTTTTGGTGGTAGCATCTTCTGGTATAGCTTCTCTATTGCTGCCTGGTGGAAGGATAGCTCACTCGAGATTTAAAATTCCTATAATTATAGATGGTGATTCTACTTGCGCAATATCACAGGGATCACAATTGGCTGAGTTAATTTGCAAGGCATCATTGATTATTTGGGATGAAGCTGTAATGTTACATCGAAATATTTTTGAAGCGGTTGATAGAACATTTAGGGATATCTTACGCTTTCGTGATCCTGACTCTGAGCACAAAGTTTTTGGTGTCAAAACTATGTTACTTGGTGGTGATTTCAGGCAAATTCTTCCTGTCGTACCCAAAGGGGGTAGAACTGAAATTGTTGCTTCATCAATTAATCGTTCTTCTTTGCTTTGGGGTCATTGTCATTTATATCTATTATCTTTGAATATGCGTATATGAGGTAATGACATGCATTCAGATTCTGTTGAAAGTTTAGAAGAATTCAGCAAATGGATTTTAGATTTGGGTGAAGGAAAATTACCAGCTATTTCCTTTGATGATGAAGACGAATCTACTTGGATAGAGATTCCTGATGATCTACTCATTCCTCAGGATACTGACTGCATACACTGCATTATTGATAGTACGAAACCTGATCTATTGGCTAATTATAATAATGCTTCATATCTTCGCAATAGAGCTATTCTTGCCCCGACCAATGATGTTGTTGATGAAGTAAATTCTGTTATTCTATCATCCATTCTTGGCCATTCTAGGATATACTTAAGTGCTGATAGAATCTGTCCCACCTCTGATTGCGGACTTGAGCAAGCTTCTTTATACCCTGTTGAGTTTTTGAATACACTTAAATTCTCTGGAATTCCAAATCATTCAATTGAGTTAAAGGTTGGAATTCCAATTATTCTGCTACGCAATATGAATCAGAGTCGGGGTCTATGCAATGGTACACGGTTGATAATTACAAATCTGGGAGATAACATCATAGAAGCTGAAATGATTACAGGGTCAAGTATAGGGACAAGATTTTTCATTCACAGGATTGACATGACTCCTACGGATTCAAAATGGCCTTTTGTGATGATTCGACATCAGTTTCCTATTAAGGTTTGTTTTGCTATGACAATAAATAAGAGTCAAGGCCAAACTTTTGATAACGTTGGAGTGTACTTGACAAAACCTGTATTTAGTCACGGCCAATTATACGTTGCTGCTTCTCGAGTAACCTCCCGTCAAGGATTGAAGTTTTTGATCAAGGATGATCGAAATCCGGAAAATTGTCGTACAAGAAATATTGTTTATCGAGACATATATGATAATTTACGCATTGGTATAGGTTAAATTCTAAAGCTTGATTTATAATTCATGCGTATGCAATTTTGTTTGTTTTTATTTATGCGCTTATTAATCATATATTGAAGTATTTAGTTTAGATACCTATATGCAATTATTTTATAAGTTGGTGAATTTTGGTAGCAGACACAAGTTCGTTACAATGAATTCAAGCCACAAGCTCTTGAATCAGTTGACTGTGGGATTTGATTCCAAGAAAATCAAGGTTAGAGTGACGCGCATGTGGGATGCCATTAACACAAATACTGGTGATGTGTTTGCTCTTGAAATGGTACTGCTCGATGAAAATGTAAGTACCATCATTCATCTATCTATGACTGATTTGAGTTAAATTTGTTTATTTCATGACAATTTTTTCGTAATCTGTGATGTCTGAATTGTTTTAGGATAATCATATGGTAGCTATTGTACCAAAAAATTTGGTACAAAGGTTTCGACCACAACTACTTGAGGGAGATGTCTATATTTTGGAGAAATTTAGAGTGACACCAAGAAAACAATCTTGGAATGTTGTGCACAATGAGCATAATATTTATTTCACTTATACAACTCTGGTGAAAAAGCTTGATGGTCGAATGAGTTCAATAAAATTTCACAAATTTGAATTCATCGATTTCAATGACCTCTCTTCACGATGTCAAGTTTTTACATTCTTATCAGGTATGACGTAATAAGTTAATAGGGTAAATACTACTTTTATAAATACTACTTTTAGTTTTATTCATTTGAAAGTAGTGATTCCTAGATAACTATATGTGTTATACTTATTTATTTGTGTGCAATATAGATGTGGTGGGAAGACTTTCTAAAGTGGGAGCAATTTATGAAGTTTCGAAGAGTAATGGAACTGTAAAAAAACGAGATATTGCAATTACTAATAAAAGGTACTTGTTGCTTTTTTTTATTTAGTCTGCTAAATAAATTAGTTGTAATATGAAGATCAGCTCATATTCTTATTTGAACAATTATTTTTGAGTAATTTCTATTCAAGTATTAATTTTGAGTGCTTTATATTGAAGTGGTGAAAGCATTAATGTCACATTATGGGGAACAACATCGAATCAGTTCGATGATGAGACTATTTTGGTGTCTGATCAACCATTAGTGTTGGTGATCTCTTCAATGACAGTTAAACAATTCAGAGGTAATGACATAAACATCAGTGAAACTCTCATAGTAAACATATTTATTTCTTTTCATTAGCATTCTTAATGGACCTCACGATAAATTGTTACTCAGGTTCATACTATCTGTCATCAACAACTGCCACACGAGTATATATGAATCTAAATATTTCTAAAGTTGCAGATTATTTGAATTGGTAAAGCTATATATCTTTACTAAATGTTTGTTTAATATTTTCATATATATTGTATATAAGAAATTAAGATAAAATTGTTATTAGCATTGATAGCACTGCTTCTCAAACTATTGAGGTTTTACATCCTCAAAAGACGCAAGAAGCTATACAGCAACTAATGTTCAAGAATCGAAAATTATTATCAGAGATATATCAGATAATGGCCGGTGTTGAAACAGAGGTACAATTAAAGTTACAAGTTACAATTATAGCACATTAGTTTTCACAATTAAAAATATTTATTATTTAAATTGACTGCTAAGATCTTTTCATTTCTCTAGGAATTGGTTTACACTTCCAAAGTGACAATTCTGAAAGTTGATTTCAATAGTCAACTGTACTACAAAGCATGTCCAAAATGTCAGAGAAAAGTGACATTAGAAGGATCTAATTTTGTGTGCAATGCTTGCAATCAAAATGTGGAGTATCCTAAATTGAGGTATGTCATAGGTGTTAACCTTTTTATCATTTTAATTGCTACAATATCCACATAAATATAACTTTTAGAATATGTGTATTTATACAGGTATATGTTAAAAGTCTTGGCAAGTGATGCAACCGGTAGTGCTTGGTTTGTTATATTTGATCAAGAGGCTGAAAGAATAATAGAACACAAACTTTCTTTTGTTCTTGAAGAATTTAATAAGGTAAACTTATATCTAATTTTTGAGAAGTTTTTAATAATAGTAGACAATCCGACACTTATATTAGCCGTTGAATATTCTAACAAAAAAAAATCTATTATGCATTTCATTTTCAGGAAGGATTTAGCAATGAAATCGTGTCATCAATTATAAATAAGATCACATGGAAACCTTTTGTGTTCCAAATCAAGTTGAACAATTACAATCTGGAACTAGTAATAGATTTACAGTGACTAGATGGTTCCACTGTGATTTCGAGAGGGAAACGAATTTCATGCTTTCACAGGTAATGTGCAATAAATTTCTCTTATATTTCACATATTATATCTCACATAATATTTTACCTTTAATTTTGATAAATCATTATCAGATTGGTGGAACCAACAACCAATACCAACCTGAAACATTTTCTTCCCAGATCCCAATTAGTAGACCGGATGATTCTAATCAACAGTATTTCAATACACTTCATATGAATCATTCATTAGAGGGTTCAACAAAAATCACAGAAGAAGGGAATCCTCATAAAAAGATTTGCATGAGAAGGTAGATTTAATATACTATTTTACTTTTTAAAATTATAATCTTTACGTATTGTTATACATAACCTTGAATGCGATAAATCATTTATTTTTTTTATACTTAATTATCCTGTTTTCCTATCATGTAGTGATAATGAAAAATCAATAAATGTTGATTTGCACGGACAAATCGAGGATAATGTTCAAACATAAGAAAATTCAAAACAAGTTCCTGAAGAATAGAATATTATTTAATACTATTTACTGCACTTTTTTATTTATTTTCAAGTTTTTAAATGTTATGGTATTGTTGAATGTTATTTTTTTCATTTTTGAATCATTATTCACTGGATTAGATGTTCAAATTTATATTATAAGAATACTTTATATTACAATGCGCATATAGTAATATACTTAAGACAAGTTATAATAGATTATACATTAAATTTATATTTTATATCGATATTTTTATAAAATTAACTAAATATTTATTTTTTTTGACGAACAAAACTAGTTCCTAAAATAAGTGCAGACGAAACCAATTTACCCCTCACATCCAACTTCAGGGTTGCCTCCCCTGGAATACACAATTCTACAATTTTTGTCCTACAATTCAACTGGAAATTATAACGGACTAGCCAATCCATCCCTAAAATCACATCATACCCCTTAATTGCTAAGCCTATCAAATCGGCCAACAATTTTCGTTCCCCAACACAGATTTCACAATCCCTATACACTAGGTTAGCAATTAAACTTTTGTCTCCAGTAGGTGTTTTAACCTCCAAATCATATGGTAATTTAATTGGCTTCAAGTCTATCCTACTCATAAAGTTAGGGTTTATAAAAGAATGTGTTGCACCTGGATCGATTAAAACCCTAACTAAACGGTGAAAAATTGAAATTGTACCTTTAACCATCTCAGTTGCCTCAGGGACCTGTTGATAGTCCAACGCATAGACCCTAGCCGGTACTTTCGATCGACTTCCTCCGGTACTGGTCTGTTTAGAGGTTGACTTTTCTGGCCTCTGAGTGTTATCTCCCATCTTCATCTTGCTTGGACAGTTCGCGAGTTGGTGCTCCGTACTACCACAAGCCAAACACTTCCCAGACTTTCTCCAGCAATCATTCTCGGAATGGTTGGGTTTCTCACAGTACCCACAAGTAACCTGAGGGGTCACAGCGGAACCAATAGAAGGCGCTCCCTTAGCTTGGGTCGGCCCGCTACGACTTCCTCTAGATAAAGCTCCCCTCAAAGTTCCAGCGGTCCTTGGTTCTCCCGTTCCCCTTCCCATTTTGGAAAGTTGTGCATTCTTACTAGCCTACCGAGAAGTATGGCTAGAAAAATTCCTTTTTCTATTGTGAAAGTTCTTCACTTGCATCCTTGCACTTTCAACCCTTTGTGCCTTCTCTAAAGCCTCAGTAAATGTAGAAATCTGGGCTGCGGCCAAGCCCTCCTGAATTTCCATATTAAGTCTCTGTACAAACCATCTAATCCTCCTCCGTTCATTGACCACTAGCTCAGAGGCATACTTAGAAAGTTTAGTGAATTTCTCTTCATACTCTGCTACAGTAAGGGTTCTTTGTTTCAACTTAATAAATTCATCCTCCCTCTTTTCTTGGATCAAGGGTGGAAGGAACTTCTCATTAAATTCCCTCGTGAAGTTCTCCCAGGTCCAAGGGGTTTGAGCTCTCTCCCATTTTCTCTTTATCACATCCCACCAAGCACGAGCTACTCCCTCAAATTGGAAAGCGGCAAAATTCACTCGCCTATCCTCAGTGTAGTCTAGAGCGGCGAATATGTTGGTCATCTTTTCTAACCAATTCTCCGCTACTTCAGGGTCGGGTTCACCAACAAACTTAGGCGGGTTGAATTTTAAGAACCTCTCTAAGGCTCTATCCTCTCCTCTATCCTGTCTCCCAAGTTGGTTAAGCTGTTCAGGACCTTGTCTATCAGCTAAGCGCTCTAGGATATCAATCATCCTATTAATGGCAGTGGCCGCTTAATTATTCTCAATATTTTCCTGGCCTTGGGTCGGTCCAGTTGCCGATTCCTGGTCATCTCCATGAGATTGGGCCTGTCTAGTCCCTCGCCTATGGTCTTGACCACTTCTTCGTCCTTCTATTATCCTAGGTATGTCTAGTACAAGAAATGAATCAATTACATGAGAAAATACTTAAAACAGGAACCAATCATAAAAACATTGCAATAATCATAATTTACATTCATTAACATATCAAGATCCATACAATTAGCAAGTCATGGGAAAAATCACAAAAATATAGTACACAGGTGCCACAAGAGTACTTTTAGTCATAGAAGACTAAAGTAAAAGCAACTGTCTCAAAAGTAGACCACACGGTCATGCAAAATGCGATGGTCTCAGCACTCGTATCACCCCAGCTAACTCTAGCTATACTAGTCAAAAGAGTCAAAAGAAAGGTCAATCAGTCTAGACCTAGTTCACAGTAGGACTATCAGGAGGAATCTCCTCCTCAGGATCCTCCTCCGGATTCTCCTCCTCCTCTGGGCTCTGGACTACATCCATCACCTCATTCACTAGCCTAATAGCATCAGCCAAGATCCCGGAAGCCCTATCACGGACCTCCTCCCTCAAACTAGTAAGTCGAGCCCTAGTATTTTGGAGCTCCTCACGAACCACGGCAGATGTAGCCACCTCGCCCTCTAATACCTCCTCGAGCTCAGCGATCCTCTCGCT
Organism: Coffea eugenioides; assembly: GCF_003713205.1. Lineage (NCBI taxonomy): Eukaryota > Viridiplantae > Streptophyta > Magnoliopsida > Gentianales > Rubiaceae > Coffea > Coffea eugenioides. The sequence continues at coordinate 33,803,976 of NC_040043.1, forward strand.
TTGAACACCTACCATCTGTCGAAGCTCATTCACCTCTGCCTGCAGGTTTAAGTTGGCATTCACCAACTGACGACGCTCGTCGTCCAAGGCTAGTACAACGTGGTTCGGGTAGGCAAAAGCCACCCTACACGAACATCGAGGGTACCTATTAGCAGGTGAATAGCGTACACGAGCTTCCTCACCTAAAGCTCAGTAGTAAATAGACCTAGGAGACTCTACATGACCATTAGCATGGCCGTTCCCGTTAGCAGCTGGGGCCCCATTTCCGTTCTCCATCCCTTCAAAATAATCACACTTTTTAGGTTAGAAACTTAAGAACTAGTTCGCTCGGATATCACTTAGGGTTTGGCTAACTCAGTCGCTAGTTCGACCCAAGTGTCACTTAAAGCATCTCAGATCTTAAGGGTAGAGTATCTAGTATGTCTCTCATATAGATCTCTAAACTGTGACGCCCCCACTTCTCCCTAAGGCGAACAAAGAGGTATCCACGGGACGCCTGCCCAACTCTCGCCAGGACTCAAGCAATTTACGTTCAAACTTATAGTGATACTAGACGTCACAACCAGTTAATATAAATGCAATTAGTGCGGAAGCGTTCAACCTTAACAATATTCATCCATTATCCAACCCACACATCGGGTGTCCATAGTACATCTTAAATCCCAAAATATACATCACATATCCAAATAATACATTAAAATTCTAAAAGTACAACCAAAAAGGGGTCAAGCCAAAATACTTGAAACCCTAATACAAGATACATCAAAAGGGGATTTCTCCAAGTTTACTCCGTATCCAATCCTGTTAAGGAAAACAAATCTACAGGGTGAGCAAAACACTCGTGAGGCCAAGAACACACATGCACGCACATAATCCAAGAAACAAGCCCAAATAACAGATCAATTGATAAAATACAAGTAATTGATAATTCCAACGGAATGTAAATAGAAATAATTCAAGGATATGGTAGCTCTCAGGAGCTAAGTTCCACAAGCTTCGCTAGTTCATTCGTATATCTCCCCGCGATGACTATCCGTTAACCGGGTTGATATTTTCAATCCGTAGATCACCACTTACTTTACATCCGTCCACCATACACCACTCCGGACCTGCATGACATTTATAAGGCTATACTCCACGAGTATGCCAAGCAAGACCTCTCAAATAGATCAAGCTTATCATGTGATTCTCATGGCTCACCAAGATTCCCGACCAAACCTATGCCGGCTCGAGTCCCAAGGTCGACCTATGAGTTTGGGCGTCCCCCATGTACATGTGTGTGTCGAGGAGATTCACTCCAACTACGTATGCCGCCATGGCATAGTATTTCATGTAATTCAAGCATGTGGTACATTCCAACATTTGTTATGGTCAAGCATTTGAAGTAATCAAGCATTCGAAACATGAGTTGTTGTTTTCGAATGAGAACGAGTGCGATAAAGTACACACTCGACTCCATTTTCAAATCTCAAAGCATTGATAACAGGTAAGCATGTAACGAGTTCACAGGAGTTCAAGTAAACATGCACTTGACACTCACTGATACAAGTACAAAAAAGAAATGTCACTCGGAGCTTTTAGGCGTTCACTGTGGGGTCCTCTTGAAGGTCCTCGTGTGAGTTTGGGCAATTAATAAGGATCTATCACTCATAAACCCTAATAAATGAAAAGATCGCACTAGTGCACATTCCAAGAAAATTCCGTGAAAACGAAATCCAATCACTCGTAAATCGAGATTCAAAGATGGGATTTCAAAAAACAAGAGAAATCGAGTTTCCGTCTTTGAAATCAAGTATAAAACGTCCAAATGATATCGAGGGAAAAAGGAGAATTCGAAAAACTCCATTTCCCTTAAGTTTTGGAAATTTCAGTTTTGATAAGAATTTTTGAAAAATCGTATCTCACTCTTTACAAGTCCAAAATTGGAAAACTTGATACCATTGGAATCCTCTTTGAAAGTACTAAAAGTTCTTAGAAGACATTTTTTCATGATTCTAAATGAAAAGTATTCAAAAATGGGCTTAAAGTCACTGTTTCAGGGTACTTAGGATTGTGTCGGGGTTAGTTTTTCGCTATTTTGGAAATTCGGTAGAATTCACACATTGCCAACCAGCCTCTAAATTTTGTAACACAATTAGAGTTCCAAGTAAGGTTTAGAACAGAACAAGCGGATCAAGAATCGAAGGTTTGAGCACCGAGATACGATAGTTCAAAGTTGGTGAAAAATCGAAACTGTTAAGCCAATTTTCCAGATTTAAGTTCCAAACTTTGGGACTTTAGTTAGGTATCGAAACGGACTCAGAACGGCATCAAATTTGGTATAAATATACTAACATATAAGGGCCACTCCTTTGCCAAATTTCATAGAAAAATATGTACGGAAATCGGTTAACGAGACAGTTGAAATCACAAGAAATTCTAAGGCTGAGCTGCCTTTGAACTTCCGTTTTGCCGTTTCCAAACATTTGGTCAAGAAACATCTCAAACATGGTCCATTCCAGTAGGTAATGTCTAAAATATGTCCAAGGTACATTTGATAGGTGATTTACACTAAGAAACTTCGGATAACAAGTCCCAAATCATTGTTAGTTTCAAATCTGTCCAAATGCATGGTATTCCTTCACAAGATCAGATTCGAATTTTGATCATAAATCACTCAATTAAACTCTGAATTGAGCATAGTTGATGGCGTTGGAAAATAGACTCATAAGGCTATATTTTCTCAGAAGAAACCATTTTCAAAATCTGTCCATAACTAGCTCGTTCGTGAGCATCAAGTTACAGCTCATGTGCTGCCTTCCAGGAAGCAACGAAACAGGACAGTGAATTTCAAACGAATGGTTTGGCTTGCTCAAGTGGAAACAGGACATGCATTTTATACCAATGGAAATATGGAAATGTCTAGTTTCTATTGCCGCAAACTGCACTCGATTTCGACATTGGAGTGATGAGTTATAGCCAAAACAAGATGACTGCCTGGTCAGTGACGGGAACCAATTCCAGATTTCTAAGCTTCCGAAATTCCAACATTTGGGTGACTAAATCAAGTTATTTTTCAATGAAACATTTTACACACTCAATATAACATGAAAACAACATAAACAATCCATTAGAACCTCAAAATTTCGCACCAAAGTGCTCGAACAAAGCAGGGGAAAAATGGTCACTTTTGGTCATTGCACCATCCTTGAGTTTCTATCAACAACCCAACATTAATCCACTAGTTTAAGCACTAAATAAACATTATTACCATAAAAACACCACAAATCAGTCCATATATCTAAGGTGGGAGTTCATAGAGCCCACACAACCATTTTTTTACCATAAATATGCTACCCATGAACATGCATGAGTATATAAGGGCACTAGAACTTCCATAAATCAAGTTTTGAAAGTTAGATCGTTACCTACTTCACTTGGTGTGCAAGAACAGAATTTTCGGTCGTCTCCTTGGCCAAGAAAACCGTGAAAAGCTCCCCCTTTTTATAGCTTAAGATGATCTTCAAGTAATAAGCTAAGTGTAGTTAAATTTTGGTGCAAAGTGGTGCAAGTATGGTGAGGGAAATGGAGACGAAAATTGAAGGAGCAAGCTTGGTTCTTTTCCTTCGAGTTGCACGCTGGAAATGGAGCTAGGAGAGAGGGAATTCTGATCTGAAATGAAGCTTCCAGAGGAAGCTTTATTGTGTGGTCCAAAGTTGCCCAAAAGTCAACCCTCCTTCGCGGGCGCGCGTGTTTTGTGCTCGATTTCTCTCGAGTTTATTTCACTAGTGCACTAGACCTCCAATACACTTATATTCATATAAATATTATTCACTCTTAATTGTCCCAAAATGAGGGTCTAAAGTCTCTCAATTAAATCGCGCATGTGAAAATGCGTATTTCCAAATTAGGCGCGATAAAGCGAAACCTCCAAGAATTTCTTATAACGATAGTACTAATAACTATCACTTGAGTACTTAAACATAAAATTACCTATTTTAGGACCATTGTGTAAGTCTCCAATTTTTCAAACTTATTGTACTCTCAATCGGTTAAAATTTCCAAACACGTTTTCTCTATTTTCACTAAACTAGCTCCCAAAAATTAATTTTTGAAACAAGTCACTTTAAAAATATAATGAAGCTATAATTCCATGTATTTAGGTCTAATAAGGTTAGAAAATATTATTCGGGGCAAATATCCAAATAAATAATTAAATGAGCCAAAAATAGAGGTTTGAAATAAGAATTTTACGTATCCTCACACAATCGCACCAGAGGATCAAGAAAAGACGACCTTCATGTGGTCATTCGGGACCTTTGCATACAGACGCATGCCCTTTGGATTATGCAATGCACCTGCAACATTCCAGAGATGTATGATAAGCATCTTTTCAGAGTATGTAGAGAAAATTATTGAGGTTTTCAAGGACAATTTTAGTGTATATGGTGATAGTTTCGATATTTGTCTAGATAACCTAAAATTGATCTTGCTGAGATGTATAGAGACTAATCTCGTACTTAACTGAGAAAAATGTTATTTTATGGTTGAGCATGAGATGATTTTAGGCCATGTAGTGTTCTCTAAGGGTATTGAGATTGACATGGCTAAAATCGACATTATATCTGTTTTACCTTACTCCATGAGTATGCAGGAAGTACACTCTTTTCTTAGACATGCAGGATTTTACCGAAGGGTCATCAAGGATTTTTCAAAAATTGGAGCCCATTTGTTCCAGTTTTTACAAAAAGATGTGGCTTTTGAATTTGATGACAAGTATGAGAGAGCTTTTGACAAGTTGAAGGAACTATTGACCTCGTCACCAATCATTCAACCCCCCGACTGGAGTCTACCCTTTGAGATCATGTGCGACGCCAGTGATCATGCAGTAGGGGCCATGTTAGGGCAGAGAGTGGGAAAGGCAGCTCACGTCATCTACTATGCGTCTCGAGCCTTGAATGGAATTCAAATAAACTACTGTACTATTGAAAAGGAGCTTCTTGCGGTTATCTTCACTTTAGAAAAGTTTAGGTCATATTTGTTAGATGCTAAAGTTATTATATTTTCTGATCATGCAGCGTTGCGGTACCTAATGACTAAGAAGGATGCGAAACCGAGACTCATAAGGCGGATATTGCTCCTGCAAGAGTTCGACCTAGAGATAAAGGATAAGAGAGGCTCAGAGAATTTGGTAGCCGACTACTTGAGCCGCATACCAGTGGAAGAGGAAAAAGAGCCATTGAGGGATACATTCCCTGATGAACACTTATTTTCTTTAAATTCTCAATTACCTTGGTATGCAGATTTAGTCAATTACCTAGTAACTGGTAATTTCTCTGCAGGTTGACAGAAATCGAAAAGGGACAAGTTGAAGAGCGATGCCAAGTACTTCATAAGGGATGACCCTTACTTGTGGAAGAGCTACACTGACCAAGTAATGAGAAGATGCGTAAGTGAAGTTGAATTTCAATCAATTCTAATATTCTGTCATACTTTTGCTTATGGAGGTCATTTTGGACCTAAACGAACTGCGCATAAGGTATTAGAGAGTGAATTTTATTGGCCTTCATTGTTTAAGGATGCATACGTGTTTTGTAAATCCTGTGATCGATGTCAAAGGACAGATAATCTAACCCGTAGAGATCATATGTCCCAAGTTCCGTTGATTTTGTTGAAATTTTTGATGTTTGGGGTATAAATTTTATGGGGTCTTTTCCTACCTCATTTGGTTGTATATACATATTGTTGGCAGTCGATTATGTTTCCAAATGGATGGAGGCTAAAGCCACCCGAACTAATGATTCAAAAGTTGTTGCAGGCTTTATCAAGTCTAATATTTATGTGCTTTTTGGGATGCCAAGAGCCATTGTTAGTGATAGGGAGACACACTTCTGCAATAAGACCATAGCTGCGCTGTTCCGAAGATATGGTGTATCCACAAGATCCCAACATCGTACCACCCTCAAACCAATGGTCAAGCGGAGGTATCGAATCGAGAAATCAAGTCCATCCTGGAGAAAATGATGTGACCCGATAGGAAGGACTGGAGTCAAAGGTTGAAAGATGCACTTTGGGCCTATCAGACTGCATATAAGACCCCTATCGGCATGTCATCCTACAGAGTGGTATTCGAAAAGTCGTGTCACCTTCCAGTGGAATTCGAGCACAAGGCCTTTTGGGCGATAAAGCAGTGTAACATGAATCTAGAGGAGGCCGGTGCCCATCAGAAGTTGGATTTGCAAGAACTGGAGGAGATCCGGAATGAAACATATGAGAACGCACTAATTTACATGGAGAGTAGTAGGGCGTTCCATGACCAACAAATTTCTAGGAAGACTTTTGTAGTTGGTCAGATGGTTCTCCTATACCAATCCCGACTTAAGCTCTTCCCAGGTTAGCTACGTTCCCGTTGGATTGGTCCTTTTGTTATTACTCACGTCTTTCCTTATGGTGCAGTAGAAATCCAGAGCACTGAGACAGACAATAAATTTATGATAAATGGACACTATCTCAAACATTATTATGAGAGCTTTCCAAGTGGAGAAGTGAAAATGATACGTCTGGATGCACCAACTTGTTCCAATTAGTGACACCGAGTCATGTCTAGCCAAAGACGTTAAAGAGAGACACTTTTTGCGAGGCAAGCCAAACATTGATTTTGTTGTTTTTCGTTGATTCAATTCTTTAAATTTGTCGTTTCTTACTTGGGTATTAGTTGATCTTGATATTTTCCTTCACTGTGAACAGGACAGGTAATCTTGACGTGCCCACACGAGGAGGGCACGTGTTGATCTTGTAAGCGCATCCTCCTAGTCAGTAGACTTTTACAAAACATGGCGTGCCCATGCCATGTTGGTAAAACCTCAGCATCTCGTGACACTGGCAGGAAGTGGAATCATGGCATGCTCACGCGAGAAGGGCACACGTAAAAGTGCGAAAAGTGACTCTCGAGGTCAGATTACTTTTTCGAATCTTCGCGTGCCCACGCCGTATTTGACGACCCAAAAACAAAAGGGAAAAAATGTTCTAATAAAAAAATAAAAAAAAATAGAAAAATAAAAATTAACAATATTTTCCATTTTAACCTTCAATTTTGCTTTTCAAAATTCAAAATTTAAAATTTCAATTAAAAAAAAAACTCCAAAAACTATTTTTCCTTTATCTTCTTTTTCTTTCTTTCTTCTTCCCCAATTCCCTTCCCCCTTTCTCTTTCGGCTGAGAGCCCCACGTCCGCCGCCAATGCTACCCCACCCACCACTGCCGCTCGCTCCTCTCTCTCTCGCTCTTCGAGGCAGCCGCACGTCATCGTAGCCAGCCCGCAAGAGGGCACCTCCATCCTCACGCAAACCCACACACACTCTCTCTCCTCCACTGCCGCGCCACCTATCGCGCCCACGAACTGCCTCTTTCTCTCTCTCCTACTCGCGACCATCCACAAGTGCGTCACCAGCTCACGGCCACAAGCCTGGCCTGCTACTCTTTCTCGCCCATTGCCGTACGCTGTTGCACCGACCACTCTCACAGCGCCGCTGCCGCACTTTAGTCCTCTCTTCTCACACTATTCGGCCGTCCAGGTGGAGGTATCCCGTGGTTAAAACCCCAATTAGTTATCTATTTCTTTCTTTTTTTTATCGCTGGAATTGGGAATTGTTCTACTGTATTATCACTTGAGTGCGACTGCCGTGACTAATTGATTTTCCTTATTGGTCGTTGGGGACATTTGTTGAGATTTCGGATGAAATTGGGTCCAATTGCTGCATTTATTAATTTGTTTAGACACTAGCACTACTCCTAGTTTGTTCGATTGAATTGGTTGGCCGTCTTTTGCCCGTTGAGTTTAATTCTTGCATTGTTTGGGGTTGTCTTCTAATATTGATTGAATTGTTGGGCATTATTTGGGTTTCGACTGCTTGAGACTTCTATTGCACCTTTAGTTGGGTAATTTCTGTGTTTGTTTGTTGAATTGGGAGGCGACTGTGACACTTGCATTGCTTATTGAAGTTGGTTGATTCTAATTGCCTTGCTGGGAGTATTTTGTCTATTTATTTCAATTCCTAGGTTCTTTGGCGCATTTGTTGCGCTTTTGGACTGCATTGTTTCTGCATTTGACTAAATTGTGACCACCAGTGATTATTGATTGCAATTGCTATGTTGTTGGGGTATTTGTATAGCCTTTGGGTGCTTGAATTATGCATTTTGTTGGTTGGGTTGATTGCGAGGGAGGCCCTAGTGGCTACTAAATTGTTATTGTTTTGAATTTGCTGGTTCCAGTATTTGTTGGCAATTGTTGCCTCTTGTTGATTGGATTGACATTTGGTGATAATGGTGAGATCCAAATTCTCTTCTAGGTCCAGGATACCTAGACCCTCCACAGCCACCACTTCCCAACCCACCATTCCCGCCTCTGATCCCTCGCACGACCCTTCTTCCTCTGGGAGGAGGGCTAGTCTTGGGAGGCAAAAAGGCGTCCATATCTTTGAAGGAATTTTGGGGGTAACTTGACCTTTACCAAGGCCGCCGACAAGCAGCGATATGCTGCTGGTTGTGAACGGCGGATTACCCCCTACCGGTTTCTGGATACCGCCACTATGGTTCTTCTGAACATTAGGGTTGACTTTGATCACTTGATCCGGGCCATTGGGTGACGTCCCTATGCCAATATTGTTAATCGTTCAGCCTTTGTTGAGTTGGTTAAGAAGTTTTATGCCACATTCGAGTTTGACCTTCCCATCAGTTATACAGTCTCTACCCCCAACGTCATCCATTTTTGGTTAATGGGTCAGGAGTTCCATCACTCAATCACTGATTTTAACCTCGTCTTTGGTTTTATTGATCCGACCCATGCCGACTCTCTTGAGTATGCCAAGAGTGCGTGCGACTACGTGAGCCCTTCTTCTCCCGCTATGGATATATTTGGGAGGATATGTCCGTAGACGGTGCTAGTTACAACCCTCGTCAGTCTAAAAGTTTCTATCTGAAGGACCCAGTTTCTCGCTATATCCAACGTTTCTTGGCCTATAGTTTCTCGGGTAGGCGAGATAGTTCGGGGATTTTGTCTAAGTCGGAATTCTTCTTTATTTGATGCATGGACAACAACATTAAAATTAATTTGGGGTGCTGGCTCGCTTCTCAATTCAAATCTGTTTTGACTAAAAAGAAGCGCCCCCTAATTTTTGGGTCTTATATTACCTATCTAGTTGTTAATCTATATGTGCTTGATCTTTCTAACCATGATTTGCATGTAGCCTGTCAAATGGAGCTCTTAGACATTCCCTGCTTAGAAAAAATGGGTTTGGTCAGGAAGGGTGACAGCGGGTGGGAGATTACTCCCCCAGGATCGACTCGCATTCCCTCTCGATCCTCTTTTGTCCGTTCCTCCATTGTTGGCGGTGATCCTGACCCGTCTACCTCCGCTCTACCCTCAGGGACTGATGACTGACACTAATTTCGGACGCAAGTTTAGAATCTAGAGGCTCGGATGACCAACATTGATGCCAACATGGCTAATATGGTGCAGAATTTGGAGGCGTTTATGCACCATGCGGGTCTTGTACCTCAATTCCCGCCTAACCCACCGCTGTGACCCCTCCACGATCCCCGGGATTTTAGGGAAGTTTCATTGTTCTTCTTCTTCTTCTTTTGCTATTTATTTGTTACATTGAGGGCAATGTGCCATTTAGGTTGGGGGGAGAGGGATCAGCTGTGGTGCTAGTATTTCTAATATTTAGTTTTCAGATGTTTTTCCTTTATTTTTAGTTTGTTTTGTCTATTTCGTTTACTTTCTTTTTTTTTAGTGATCAGCTCTCCTATGACTGCCAAGGTTTGATGTTGGATTGGTTGAGTCTAATTCTGCTATTGCCAAGTTTTAGTAATAAAAGTGTTTATAGTTAATGTGAATTGAGTCCAAAAACATCTCTTTGGTAAATATTGGTGATTGTTTGACTCTTATAATTTTTGGTTAACTTTTTTAGGTATAGGGAATCATTGTTGACATTTTTCATGTGAATTGGTCTAGTTATTATACTTTAGTTCCCTTGTTTGAAAAAATGAGGCTGGCTGAGCTATTTTTTTTGTGTTAGTTTGAGTTATTGTGTTATCTGGCTTGGAATAACAATTGATTGTACTCCGCTAGTTGTTACTATTGAGTAAATCAGGGATTTACCTAAAGTGTCGATTCTCGCATCAAAAAAGTAGTAATTTCTATGAGTACGTGGCTTCATAGCGACGGAGCTAAGTAACAGGCTCTTCCATCTGGCAAATGTTGGAGTTCGCGTCAAAAGACCCGAATGGCTAAAGACTAAGTCGTTTGTTACTATTGAAAAAGGAAAAAAAAAAGAGAAGATAGAAGAGATAAATGTGAGGTTGTGTCAGTATTGTAATAAAAGTCAACTTGCGGATTGTGGATTATAGTTGAGATTTTGTTAATAGTTTGGAACTTCCTGTAAATGTGAGCAACCATTCCTTTTTCTTAGATTAGTTAACCTGAAAATTGGAGGAGTTTATGGTTTAGAAGCTAACCGGGAATGATACTTCTTGGATCTTGACCATTGAATGCTTGATATGTGTTTCTCTTGGTATTTTGGCAATATGGTAGATGGAGCAATATCCATTGTCGAATATTGATGTTTGTTTGCTATTCTCATGCTTGAGCACAAGCATGGTTTAGGTGTGTGGGGAATTGATAGGTTGCAATTTTATCATTTATTTTATAATTAATTTTCCTTATTACCTGACCTGATGTGGATTAATTATTAGATTCTACTCATTTTTTAAAATTTACATTTATTACAGGGAGTAGAACAAAAATACCATAACAAGTGCCAATTTGACAGTCATCAGGAAAGGAGTTCAAGTAGCAGTCCTTATTCCAGGGGCAAATACGGCATCCATGGGCACTTTTGTAAAAGATGAAACTTTTCTTCTTTTGGTAGTTCCCAAAAAGAGAGGAGATCAAGCGAATCTAAGAGTCTTCCTTTTCTTCCTCTGGAGCGCAACATAGCTAGGTAGAAGAAAGTAGATAAGGATAGATAGCAGACAATAGGTTCTACTTTTAGCTTAGCTGTTTGACCTTTCCTTTTGGCTTTAGAATAGCTTTTTCCCTCATACGTGAGGAGACGAAGGAAAAACAATTAATCACTTTGGGTAGCTTCACTTTTCTCCTTTATTCGAATGAATTGAGATTTCTCAATCGAAGACAATGGCCGTGTCTGTTTCTTCAACTTTATGTAGGTTTTCCTCGTCAAGGATGAACTAAGCCCCTTTTTCTAGTCAAGGAACAATGGAGGCTTTGGGTCGCCTAAAAATTATGAGATCGGATTAATTTTATCTATTCCTCTTATTTATTGATATCTGCATATTTTCCGATTGCAGTGCGTATGATTGTTAAATTAGTTGATTATCTTGGATCCGGATAGTGAATTGATTTAGTAATCTATTGTCAATTAAGGCATTAAATCCGTAATTATTTAATTACTCTGAAATAGTGACAACTGGCATGATTAAGTTTGTGTCAGGGGAATACGTAGGTTAATCTAAAATAACACTGGTAGTGCGTTATTTGGTTAGAATATGCCTCCTCTAATACGTAAGGTAATTGGGAAATTAAATCTTACAGGTGTACCTAGGATTATTTCTCAATTAGAGTGCGACGCCTCCACCTCTCCCTAGGGCGAACCCTAGAGTATCAGCGGAACGTCTGCCCAACTCTCGTCAGGACTTACGCACTCATTCAAGCTTAATAAAGGATCACAAATCAACCATCGACTTAATTAAGAAGTATTTCGAATATACAAGTTCAAAACTCCCAAGTAAACCATTATGATTATAAACCACAAAACCCAAGTATAACAAAATTTACACTTTAATGGTCTCCAATAATATACAAAAATATACTAACTTCCACCAAAATTCGCTAGTCTAGAACTTCCAACTTCCATCTCCGAAGCCTGTTAAGGAAAACAAACTTAAAGAGATGAACTAACGCTCAGTGAGGCCAAGAAAACAAGCAAGCACGTAGGACCAATTAATCAAATAGCATATTTGAAAGCATCTTTAACATGAACTTTCATTTAAATGCACAAGTAGGAAATAAACACACAAGGAAGGATACAGGAACTCTCAGGAGCTATTTTCATGTCTCGACCGATTCAAGCCATTTGGGGTTGACTCTCAGTCAACTCAAGTCGAAACATGACCGTAGTGCTCCACTTATTTCCTCCATCCAACATAACACCCTCTTGGATCCGAAACTAAACATGCATGAGGTGGCAATACTAATTGAGTATGCCAAGCGAGATCACAAAAGATCAAGCTATAAAATTTTTCATGGTTCACTAAGCTTCTCGACCAAACCCTCATTGGCTCAAGTTACGAGATTAGCCAACGGGTTGGGGTGTCCCAGAAGTATAAGTGGTCGATGAGACATCGTTCCAATCGACTTAGAATTGTGTATAGCTCTGAGTCGGTATGAGAGGCACCTCTCACTCGAATATGAGTATGGTACATGCTTCCGCTCAGAGAATCGATTATAGCACTAAATCGGTATGAGAAACACCTCCTACTCGAATAGGGTGTGGTACATGCTTTCGTTTGGTGCTCACGAGTTAAATATGTTCATGCACAAATGCAAGTCATATATATTCATTTAACAAGTATCATGTAATCAGGAGAGAGAAAGGACGAGGGCGGTAAAGTACACTCTCGTCTCGGCAAGTTCATGTATCATATAGGACTTGTACAAACAGCAATTTAATCATAGTAACATTGAACATGCACTTGGCACTCACAAAAAATCAAGGCAAAACAAGAGTAAAGCGAGAAGTCAGATGAGCTTTTCGGCGTTCTCGTGACCACCTGAGACATGCAAAATCACGATTATCTAGGTATTCAACCAAGATTATAAAGAAAAATATTTTCTTGTTACCCACTCTCAAGGTCACAAGTCAAGTCAAGTTAAAGGAGCTTTTCTCGCTAAATTATTGAAATAATGCTCAAAGAGAACTCAAAGGTTGTGTTCGATTCAAGTCGTGATAAGAAATTTCAATTCCAAAAGAAAGTACCATATTTACTTTCGGCACGAAAATCAAGAAAAAGATAGATGGTTTTCATCTTTCAAAATTTTTAATCTCATGTCCAAAAGTTAGAATATAAAGAACGTTCACATTTTCCAAACTAATGGAGTCAAAACTCATCCAAAACTCCACTCATTTTCATAGTAAATGTCAAAGCTAAAGGTTCCAAGTTTCAAGTATAAAACTAGTGAAATTCTCCAAGAATTACTCTAGTTAAAATGCTCTCTTTTAAAATTCAAACTCATGGAAATTGAGGGCACAAGACTAGGGATTAAAGTCCATTTCTCAAGTATGAAAAGAGGTGCCATTAACCAAGGAAGTTAAACAATCAAGAAAACGCATCAAGGGAGGTTTAAATATTTTGGAATCTAAAATTCAAAATGAAGGTTTAAAGTTCAAAGAGACCTTGTATCCAACCATGAAACTAAATTTAAAACGGACCGACAATCTCAAAGGAAGGTTGAAAGTGCTTAAAAGAGTCCTTTGTTTGAAACCAGAAAATTTCCAGTTTGGTGCGACACTATTTTGAAAAATCATATTTTGAGTTCCATAAGTCCAAAAATTAGAAACTTTATACCGTTAGAAACTAGACTCAATACATTAGAACTCTTTAGAAGACACTTTTTTCAAACTCCAATTCAAAATTATTCAAATTTTAGCTCAAAAGCACTGTTCCAGACAGGACAGAGCAAAACAGGCTTGCAATTTCAGTAAACTTTGAAAATTCGGCAAAATTCGTAGAAATAAAATCAACCCTTAAAATTTATACCACACATAGAATTCCAAATCTAGTTTCAAATGCAACAAACGAAACTCAATTTGGACCTTTCTACACCAAGATACAATAGCTTTAAGAAAGCTGAGTTTTGGAACCTGTTTACAAAATTTCCAGTTCTGAAGTGCTTGACAGAGTTTCAAAGTCTAATCATAACTAAAGCTACACAACTTAAATTTAGTGTGGTTTGTGGCGTTGGAAATTAGATTCAAAAGGCTACAATTCACTAGAAGGAACTGTCTTAAATTTCGTTTTGCAAGATTGGCGAAATCGAGCTACAAACTGCAGTTAGGCTGGTTTCTCGGATGAAAACAGTTAGAAAAATCAGTTATATTTGCTGGTTCACTACGGTTCATAGGAAATGAATTAGGAGGTGTATTTTATACCGTTGGAAACCCTCGGAGTCTAGTTTCGGATGCAATAAACAGCACCCAATTATTTTAACTCCCAGACAAAAAGTTATGACCCAAAATGTGAACACTAGTCGGGGCTCCTAGTCAGAAAATTTTCCAGATTTCTTCCTTACTTAAACCCTACTTTAACTCAACCAATTATAAAGCTTTTTGGGAGATATTTAACACACATAAACATCATCATATAACAAACATTATAGCACCAAAACAATATTAAAATTTGAATTAACATCAGGGATTCAACAAGCCGAAATTCGGACAGCATGCATGTCTCAATCCTCTAGTTTTCTTTTTAACTTTCTAACCCTAAACTTGGCCATATCTCAACAAAACAAGCATCAAACAACCAAGTAAATACACAAAATCCTCAAGGCCTTTACCTATAAAGCCACCTCAAGTCCTCTACCTAGTGTCAAGGTTTTTGTGAACCCATCAACAATCCAAAACTAACTAGATAGAACTAACTAACTACTATGATTTGAGAGGAAAATATGAGAGCTTTAGGAGTTTTACCTTTCTTCCAAGTATAGGGTGCAAGACTACAAGGAAACCAAACTCTAATACTCCAAGTACCTTCCTCTTCCAAGTCCCCTTGCAAGCTTGTGTGATGATGTGACGCCCGAAGGAAGAAAAGGAAAAATTTTTCTTATTTATTTTATTTTCCGCGTGAATTTCTCTTACTTTATTTTATTATCAAAATTTTCCAGAGATTTTTATAAATGAATATAGTTTTCCAACCATTTTTCTAGTATAAGTTAGTTCGGGTCATTTTGAAGCGTATTATGGATGTGGGGCCCGCTAGTGCGTTAAATGCGATAAAATTTTGTCGATTAATTGAAGTTTTGTATCAAGAAATATTATTTTACAAGGTGCTAGGAAATAATTAGAGGTTACCTAGAGGGATTAACCATTGGAAGACAACAAGATGAGGATTAACCCTTGGATGCCATTTGTCCTTGAAACATTGGACCTTGACTTTGACTTGGACTTGTCTTAACCTTTACTAAACCAAATTTTGACCCAATTTCTTTCCATTTTCATTGTCTTGGCCGAAATTTATGGAGAGGAAAGAACAAGAGAGAGTTTCTTCAACTTCAACTTCAATTCTTGCTCAAATCTTGAGTTTCAACCGTTGAATTATCAAATTACTCCATCAAAGTTGTTTATTAAGGAGGATTAAAGCTTCTAGTGGAGGGATTTGTGAAAGGAAAACCCTAAGTTATCATCTTTCTTGAGGTGTTAAGGTACTTTGCTTACAAACTTTCTCTTTGTTCTTGCTAATGTCAAATTAGTGGCTTTAGTGGCTAAATATGTTGATTTGTGGTAGGTTTTATGGTTGAAAGTGGAGTTTTGATGGATTTTGATTTATTAGTGATTTTTCTGTTTTTATATCATAATTATTGTTTAGTCATGGATTGATGGCCTGTTATAGTGTAAAATGGAGATTGGTATATGTTGGATATGATTGGTTGCGGAAAATTTTAGAGTTTATG
The DNA here is from genome assembly GCF_003713205.1 of Coffea eugenioides. Lineage (NCBI taxonomy): Eukaryota > Viridiplantae > Streptophyta > Magnoliopsida > Gentianales > Rubiaceae > Coffea > Coffea eugenioides. The sequence goes on from NC_040043.1 coordinate 33,819,706, forward strand.
CGAAATTTCCAGTTTAGGGTTTCATCCTACCCTGTTCTGCCCGAACCTGTTAGGCCATGATTGAGGCCGAATCAGCCTTTTCCCAAAACATGCAAGTTGTTGGTAATTGAGTTAGCTAGCTACCTGTAAAATTTCAGCTCAATCGGAGTACTGTATCATGTGAAATGACCGAAATACCCTTGACTGCCCATGAGCCCTATTCGCGCCCAGATTTCTGTTTTCGTGGAGTTTTCCATTTTTGACTCTGAAAATGCATGATTTGGCTTTAGAGATCTTCATAAGAAATGTAGGGTTATGTCTTGTCTTCGAAACGCCATAAGATTCGTTTCAATCCGATAAGTGTATCTTCAGTTATGGATATTGTACCGAAAGGTGTATTTGATAGTCTATGATGTGTATGTGGTTGATTTGAGATGAATTGGTGTTGCTTGTAGGATGGAAAAGTAAGGAAATTAAGGGGATATGCTGTCCGATCTTTGAAAGCATTTGATTGCTTTGAGTTTGAGTTGAAGGGCTTGGACTTGAGCAAGGCAACGATATATGATGGATGGTTCCTGAGCCGTGGTTGGTGAGTGACCCAAACTATTTCCAAAGCTCCTTATGCACTGTTTCTTGCATTATTTACTCGATTGCATATCATGTATGCTTGCATGTGAATTCATGACATGATTTGGCTCCAATGAATTCTTAGGAAGTCTTGTGCTGAACACCAACGTCTCCACCACTGTTTACTTGGAGCAAATGGCTCCCTATCACTGTTTCACTGTTACTGGATCAATTTGAGTGTTGGATGTTTAGGTACAATGATTTCACTGGCTCACAAGAGCAATAAACGTATATTTGATTTCTGATTCATGACATCATTGAAATGAACTATTGAAAAACTGATTTGATGACTGCTTTTACTGGTTACTCGCTGAGCTTCTAACTCACCCCAAAATGTTTTATTTCCCCTCCACAGGGCTCGAGGCGAAGGAAGCGCTTGTATCACGTTATTCGTGTGACTGGATGGCTTATATCTTGTATAGTTTAGATTTGGACTCATTTGTGTAATAGTTGGGCTAGTGTGACTGTTTGGACTCAAAAGTGGATGTATGTGTACGTTCCACGCTTAGAATTAGTTTCCGCTTCGCTTATGATATGTTAATTTGAGGAACATTTGATGTATATTTGAGATGTATATTGTATTTGAATTGAGGATTGGCGTAAGTGAATGAGTCCCGGCGAGAGCTGGGCAGGCGGTCCGCTGAACCCTTTGGTTCGCCTTTGGGGGAGGTGGGGCTGTCACAGATGAACCAAGAAATGAAGCAAATTTGGAGAGTGTTTTGGAGCAAAATGGAAGACAAGAGAGCTGAAATTTTTTGTCAGAAATTGGGAAGGGTGGCCGGCCAAGGAAAGGAGAGGAAGAGAGGTTTTGTATGGTAGTTGGTGACTTGATGGAATGACAAGGAAGAATTGACATAATGGTGTTTTGGTACCAAAAGTTAACAAAGGAATAGGAGACCATTAGTGCTCCTAATTGAGTTTAATTTAACTCACTCACCTCTAATCCCTCAATTAACTTTTTTTAGTCTACTATCGATCATCCTTAATTCTCCAAGATTATTTCACTTTCGGATCGAACTTTACCTCGAAAAACGTGTAATCGCTATTTCTCACTAAACGAGCAGCAGAAAAATTAAATTTGCTAACGAAACATTTTAAAATATAAAATGAAACATTGTTCCAAGCTAATGAATTTAAAATGAATGAAATAAATTAATCGGAGTAAACGAATAAATAAATGATTAAATAAACCAGTAAAATAAAATAAAAGTAAGTAAAATAAAAAAATTCGGGTCCTCACATAGAGCAGTGATTAACGGGCGTACCTTAATCACCGTTACAGTAAGGAGGGGGTAGACTGTCATCACTTGTTTGGTAGTTATAACCTATTTATTAGTAAATAATTGGAATTACCTTTGCAACAATGATCAATTAGGTGAACCATTGCTGAAGTTATTTCTTGGCTAGACCTTTAGTTATTATTATTTTGATTTTAGTGAATTGTCATTTAATTCTTAGTTAGCTATTTGTTTTTATTCGAACTATCTTAATTGGCATCTTTTATACAAAATCACCCCCTTGTTACTTTGAATTTCAAAAGAGACAAATACCCCTAGTTCCTGAGGAGACGACCCTACTTGCCCTTTATACAAATCAATAAATCCTCGTGAGTAAGCAATCTCATTCTAGTATATCAGATTAAGCAAACTTTTCGCGAACAGGCCTGCTCCAGTATTTAGAATCGGGTTTTGATTACTTTAATTAGCAACTAGGTTTACTTTTATTATTACACAGGCATCGACAACCTATCACATATACAAACCCTAATTCAAATATGAAGTACAAGAACCATCAACTTGAAAACTACCAAGATTCACCACCATATCATGTCTTTATCCAACAATCAACCTTATTTTTAACATAAGACAAAGAAAGAAGGTTAATCTAGCATTTTACCTCTTTTGCTTTCCAACCAAGATGAACTTCCAACCACCAAATCTTCTCCTCTCCAAACTTAAGCCAAGATGGAGAAAAATCCTAAGCTATCTCCTTCCTTTTTCCCTCAGAATCCAAGCAAGATTGAAGCTAGTTTGGATGAATTTTTTCCTCTCTTTTTTCCTCCCTAGCTCACAGTTCCTTCTCTCCCTTTTTCTTGAATTTATTTTGTTTGGTTTTAAGACAAGAAAGGAAAGATTAAATGGTAGAAAAGTTTAGTCAAAGGTCAAAGAAAGAAGCTTAGCTCTCTTATGATGACACATGTCACTTCTAGTAGTTTCTTATTGCACTAAATTCCCTTTATTTTTCCAAAAGGTTCCTTTCACACCCCACTAAAAAGAAAAATCTCATTTAACCCCACATACTAACTCCCACATGAAAATTGAATAAAAGCACTAAGATAATCATTATCAAGTCAATAAATAAACAAATAGATGATTAAATAAATAAAGTGTCATGTAGTTAAATTAGATAAATTAACAAAATTTTTAGAGTCTCACAACTTTACTTTATATTGACATTGGCAGGACTATAGCCCCTACCGATTATGTCGTGACCATCAGAGCCGTCACATTAATATTCACACTTAATCAAGTAAAATCACATAATATTATATAAGTATGAATATCTCATATACATATAGATTTCATAACAAGAAGCATATAGGTTCAACGAATGTAGCTATACAGGGTCCATTTTCATATAAAGAAAGCAAACACTTTATTAAACATTGCCAAAACAATTTTAGAAAATGCAAGGGGTAAATCCCACTCACCTTGATCAATTTGGAAGAAAGTCCTACTAGGGTTCTTGATCCTTGCCTTCTAACTCTAGAGAAATGACATGTAAATCTATTACTTGACGCACACAAATTGTTCATCACTTATTTCTTTAATGCATCCTCTAGAAATCTTTAATCTTAAGATACTTAAAATTTCCATACGAGTAAAGTTTCTATATTTAATATTCCCTTTTTAATTAAGTTTCCCATTTTTAGAAAGTTTCCATTTTTAGAAAGTTATTATTCTTGGGAAGTCGACTAACTTTGGAAGGAATCCTTATTTAGGTAAATATTCTTGGAAAAATCAATCATTAAGGAAAGTTTAGTTAATTTAGCTAAATCTTTATTTTAGAAAGGTCATGAATTAACTTAGAAAAGTCCATAACTTTAGAAGTCATATATTTTTGGAAAAGTTCTTAAAACGCAATGACCCTGAAACAATTGTAGCTGTGGCTGATGAGCGCGGGATATACATATATCAATTAACTCATTCCATAGTCAAGTTTTATATTTATAACATCCTAAATACTCCACACGCGATTTTTCGTAAATATACGAGTCGAGATCGAGTATAGAATATTAAGAGTCGAATCCACAGGGAAGATTTTCAATTACCGGTGATTTTCGAACTCCTTTATTATTTAGACTATATGCATGAAGTAAAAGTGATAAAATTAACACTAAAAAACTCCTAGATGTATGGAATTCTTTACTACTCTTGCTAATGAGATTACCGGCAAAATAAATGCTATTATCTTGACTAGTTATGGCGTAATTTCCTAATGTATGTGAAACTTACTCTCGTAGTGAATCAACTATACTTATAGCTAAACCATACCTACTCTTGTGGTTATGAAATTAATTACAAGCTCAAGTATTCTATGGAATTACATGAAACAAGTCACTAAACCTACAAATGTGCTCCTCTACTCTCGTGAGTGAACTCCCTAGATTTATCACTTCATTGAATTAGTGTTAAATTCCAATTCTTATTGCAAATTTAACACCTTAAAATATCACAATTAATGGCCGGTTAATCATGTTTAGAAAAGTAAAAGTGATAAATAACTTGCTCAAAATAATATCATTAAATAACCAAGTAAACATCACTAACAAGATATAGAAAGTTCATCCATACTCTAGGCATAAACTTTAACTAAACATGAAAAACAAGAAAGAAAAGACCATACTTGTATTATAACTAAACATAAGATTCAAATACAAGAGTTAAAGAGTTGAAGAGTTGGAACCCCTTGTCACATGTGAGCAACATCTTCTCCACCTTCAAACCTCAATCATCATCCTTGCTTAGCATGATACAAGATAGGATAAAACTATACTAATCTAGCTAAACTAATGAACTAAGAAAAATCAGTGAAAATTGCATTTTTGATGGAGTTTCTCTAGCCTTCTAAAGTTTTTTAAATGTTCTCCAAAGGCTATATTTATAGAGGAATTCAAGAGCCAAAGGAGTTGTTTCTAGTTGGTATTTTTTACTCTTGAAACTCTCAAAGTTTTCATATTCATCTGATCATTTCAAGTCAGAATCTTTGCAAAAAAAAGTGGCCAAAAAGGTTGTGTAAAAAGGGCACAAGTTGCAGCCGAAATCCATTAAAACGCGGGTAGAAAATGTGGCCTGTGCCCGCGTGTTGACCCCCCGTTTTACTCTTTGCAGGTTTGCACTTTCCTAGGCAGAATTCATCCTTACTCTGTTTTTGGTCCAAATTCAACTGATATTGTCTCGATGTTAGAGGCTGAACTAGCTCTTGTGTAAAATATGAAAGTTTTAGTTCTTTGAGTTGGCTTTTCAATGCATCAAGAATCATCCAATTTATAGCTTTGTGGATACCCTTGACTATTCAGAACCTTGTTTCAGCTTTCGACAATGAACATGCACTTCTGTATTCGACTTTTTGACAAGGAAAATGACTGAAATGGATTTCGATGTCTTCATACCAAATATAGATATATATTTTAGCTTAAAAATGGTATAAGAATCACCTCAATCTGATACTTGTAACTCAAGATATAGCTGAAATACCACAAGGTATCAAAACTGTCTTCACTTGCATTTCTTCCTTTGAATGTTTTGCACTTCATGTTTTCTTTTTATTACTTCAAATCATTAGTAATCATCCAATTATCTTCTCAACTCACTCTAATTGATGATTGAATCATTAAACCTACAAAAACATGAAATTTTCATCATAAAAATCCATAGAAATATAATTTTTACCACTTAAACCACCAAATGCATATTTTTCACTAGAATCCTTGTTAATTAGCTATAAAAGTAGTTAAAATACGCCAAAACTAATATACTTATCAAATTCCCCCACACTTGAACCATTGCTTGTCCTCAAACAATAAGAAATACAAACCAACAATGATCCAAAATTTCAAAAATAAACATATGTGCGCCATTCAACTTTGTTTCCTCAAAAACAAGGTAAATAACTATTATGCAATCATTTAACTAAACTCAGGTACTCATAATATCAAGTAAAGGAGATCCAATTATATCATAATTTTAACTAGTTCAATTCAATTTCTCATCATTATCCAATTTTACAGGCAAATAAGTCATATGATCAATAAAATGCTTCCTAAACCCATGATCTTCTTCTTATTCAAATTTAAAGACGGATTTATTCATATCACACACACACACACATATATATATATACATATATGAATATTACTCAAGTTGTGAAAGTGTATTTTGATGGGAAGATCGACATTTTTAGATGAAGATCGCCGGTTACTCAATATTTCACATACTCAAGTTGCCTTGCATACTCTTAATTCAAGTATCGTTTTATGCGAAAGTCGATATTTGTAGATGAAGATTCCCGGTTACTAAGTACAAGAACTATTGGAGTAGAACAAATTTTATTTTTTTTGTTTTTGCTTTCTTTTTTTCTTTTTTTTCAGAGTAAAGATAATAATCATTCCCTCAAAAGAATAATCATGAGAAAAGTATTACAAATATTGGCCATATTTATCACTTAATTATGCAAAATTAAGTAAAGAGAAGAAATTTCATCAAACATGCAAAATATAGGCATAATTTTCTCCACTTTTCAAGATATACTTTCCTTAAATGCACAAATTATAATCACGTAATGAGACAAGAAGTTTTCAAATCACATATATTTATCTCAAAAGTAGAAAGAATTTGAGTTACTAATGGAATGAAACTGGTTATCCCTTGGATAAAATTGAAAAAATTTGAAACTTTTTGGAGCAATTTTGTAAATTTGGACAAGATTTTGAAAAAATTTTGGTAGAGTTTCCCCTTAAAGCTGGACGAAACTCCCTGCCAGTAAACACAAGATTAATAACATTCAGGTGCAATTTATATTCCAAAAATCAATTCCAAGCAATAAACACAAAAATATTACAAGTACCACACATTTTCCCCCTAACACTTAAAATACACATTGTCGTCAATGTGTAGGGAAAGAAAAATAACAAAAGATAGAAAGAAGTACTCTCCCTAGTGCAATGGCTGAGATTCAGTTCAACCATAAATCACGAACCTTCGCCAAAAGATACAAACATCTACTAACACTGTCCAAAAGATAAAATGTAAAAAGAAAAAGTTAACGTTACCTTACAAAAAAAAAAAAGAAAAACTAAAGAAACATAGAAGCAAAGCAAAATGCAGCTCAAGGTGCCGGCCCAACGCCTCTCTTACTAGCGGATCCGTGACCATCACCACTATCTCTAGAAGTAGGGCGAGGCTGAGGAGTGATACCTAAATGATCCTCCATTCAACACATCCTATCATAAGAATCTACACGAGCATCGATTCGATCAAGTCACTCAATGATTTGAGTTTGATGGCAGCCTAAAATGTCGAAGAGTCGCTGCTAGTTAGAACGTTGTAGGGGTGGAGGTGGTTACGGCGGTGGTGGGACGGAAGTAGATGGTCCCGCAGAAGTAGAAGGACCAACTTCGCTTTGTTCGGTGTGACCAGCTTGTCTTGATCTATCTCTCCCTGGGTGAGATAAATTATTTGCCGAAATGCCCATACCAGTAAGAGTCGCAACACATAACTCGTCCATTGGTCTCACCGGAGCTCGCGGGATACCCTCTAAATTGACGCCTTCCCATTTGAAAATCAAGGATATGAGATGTGGAAACCTCAATGGATAGGAAGTTGCACTTTGTCAGGCAGCCATCCTTATGTTGCTAATTATGATATTCGGCAGTAGAATACGAGCATAAGGAGACTCCCAGTTGTGGAACATGTGATCCAAGAAGTAGATATCGCTATGTCAAACCTCCCCTTGTCCATTCTTCTTAGGAATCACGTTGTGCGTCATGACATAAATAATAAGGCGGTGCCGATAGTTGAACACTCGCGCAAGGATGGCCTCTTTCCTCGATGAATGAAATGGTTGGTATTGTAGACCAAATCTTGTCATGGCATGTGAAGGATTCCAATGTTTGTTGGGCGAAGTAAATCCCTTCTTCAAATCAATGACTGGTCCTTGATTATTGCACTCCAAAATTTGAGCAATTATGGCTCTGGTGATGGTCAATCGTCTCCCTCGAACAAAGGATCTAATCTTTTCACACTATGGCCCTTTTTGTTGTCGATATTGGCATAGAACTCTCGGACCAAATCTGGGTATATGTGGTGAGGTAAAGTGAGAATAGGTGCCCAACCCAATAGCTCAAAAGCCATTGTAATTCGAAAGATGGCATCAATGTCCGGAGCTATATGCATCTCGTATATAAACTCCATGTGCTCACGCTCCTCAAACCAATTTTGATTATCCTTGAAAGTGAATCGTTCGATATCGTAGTTCGGAGGAGGTGGTTGCCTAGATTGCGATCTCCTTTGTTGGGGCACCGGAGATGGTGTCCTCTCGACCTCTGCTTCACTAGAAGATTCATGAATAATAACTCGACCTCTTCTTATCATGGTGTCTAAAAATAGAAAAATCGTTAAACTTCTTTCACACCTTTCTAAAGTTTAACACACACTCACATTATACAAGAATTAAATCCTATAAAACACCTAATAGAAGAAACTTTTCATTTATAGTAACCATAGGCATTTTATAGAATTATCATTCATGTATAGGGATTAAAATTGGCACCAATAACCACAAATACACATCTCCATATTATAAAGAATTAACTAAATATTCAATAATGCCCGATATTATAATCATGAGAGATATGTCATTAAATTTGCCAAAAATTGTCAAAATCACCAATTTATTAAAATAGGCAACAAATATGTCTCAATTAATGAAATTGGCAATAATCAAGTTTATAACAATCATTAATTAGCAACAGTAATCCACATTTAGTTATACACATGATTAAGCAAGAATTATCCCCATAAATCACAAAATTCATCAAAATCACTCTTTATACACAATGCACATGCTAAAACATCATCAACTAACCATTTTTAATTATAAATGTCCATCAAAAAGGTCTTAACAACAATCCAAACTAATTTTCTAATTTTATCCAAATATAACAAATTAAAAATTTAAACAACTAATGATCCATCAATTTGCTACAATTGAACATGTAAGCATACTTAATTAATCTTAATAAGCATAATGAAGGCCAAAAACATTAATGGATATCATCAAAAATTCAAAATTAAAAAATATCCAAAATCTCATAAAATTGAAAAATATCAACTTCTAAAATACGAAGATTTGATGAAGAAACTTAGCTCAATCATGTAAAAGGATGTCTGGTGATACTAATGATGCAAAAAACCCTATGAAACACCCTCTAATTGACCCCCAATTGCTTGGATAAAAGTTGAGAAACCCTAGCCTTCAATCTCCTTAAATCAATTTTTGAGGTGTTTTGGTTGGATTTTAATCGGTTAAAAATGTTCTATGAATGTTAAATGATGTTGGATTGATGTTTGTTTGAAAAGAAATGGAGTAAAAGAGTGAATTTGTGAAGAGTGTTTATGTGTAAGTAGAAAACGCGGGTGAAAGAAAGGAAGAAGAAGAAAAAAATATGGCTTGCATTTTCTATGTTTAAAAGAGCAAGGAGTAAAAACGCAGGCTGAAATGCAGGGAAGGGGTCGCATTTTCGAACCACGTTTTCGGATGGATACTTGCAGAATCTAAAACGCAAGCAATGAAAATGCGGACTTGGTCGTGTTTTCTTAGCCCGCATTTTCACGTCTTTGAGCCAGGCTTAAAATGCAAGTCAAAACGTGGCTGGAGTCGCGTTTTCTCAAAATTTTTTGCAGATCAACTAAAACATGACCCAGAAACACGAGGGTTGTCTGCATTTTCATGGGTACGTTTTGCAATTCTGCACTTTTTGTGTAGAAATTTTTGCAATTTTCTAAAAATCGCGCACTTGACCCCAATTTTTCAAAACACATCCTAGATCATTTCATTGTCAAAATAAACAATTCACGCACATGTAAAATGATCTAAATATGCATTCTAACCCTTTTTAACGTATTACAAACCACAATTACTCAATTTGAGGTGTTGCGATCATTGATCAAATTTCGCCTTTTTCACCTCATTTGGTCACCTTTGCTTCTATTTCCCACTACAAAAGAAAAACAACAAGATAACTCAAACACATAATTTAAACATAAAATTAAATAAAAAAAACATAAGTAACAAAAATACTGGATTGCCTCCCAACAAGCGTTTTGTTTATAGTCGTTGGCTCGACTATTTCACTTCATTTTTCAAGAAGGTTTTGTTAAACACTAATCCACCATTTTTGGACGTGGTGGAACATTAAAAGATGGTTTAATAGTAAAAGCCATGTAATTGAATGATATGAGAGGTGGAAAAAACTTACCTATCTCAAGTGATTCATAGATATTACCTTGAATTTGTATCATTTGAGAACTTACCAAAGAAACGTCCACATGGCTTTCTTGGGGAATAATACTTTTAAAACCTATATTCTCAATACATTCCTCAAGAGGGGTGAAAAATGAGTTGTTGAGACTCACTTCTCAAGGTTCAAGATTAATTTCAAAGGTACTATCTTGCGAAATGGACATTTTCTCATTAAAACACAATTGAAATTCATCATTTTTATCTAAATGCCATCCACTTTCACATACAACACTCCCACCATTCATGCTAGGATCATTTTGCATACCATTAGAAGAAATAACTTCACACAACTCATACAATTGGTCTTGTATTCTACCAAAATGAGAAGCTAATTCATCTATTCTTTCCTCAACCCTATCAAAATGGTCGGAGGTTGTATTTGCTAGTTTTTCTAAAGCTAACTGCCAAGATGGCTTAGAATCATTAGCTAATAGTTTACTTTCTAGTTGCCAAGATGAAGATGCATTAACTAACCTTTCTATTGCCAATTTTCAAGATGGTTTTAATTCATATTGGACACATTCGGATTGCTAATCATAAAAACATGGAGAATCACTATTAGTACATTGATTATCCCAACCATAAGCAGAAGAATTACCCTAATTAGGACCATATTGATCAAAACAACGATTGCAATTCCCTAATTCATCAAAATAATCTACATTTTGTGCTTGTCTGCATGTATGAGTACCATGATAACCTCCACACAAGTCACAAATCATATGATAAGAATTAAAAATAATAACATTCCTCTTTTGCTCAAGCATATTCATAATGGTGTCCATTTGAATTTTTAACTTTATAACATCAAGTTTAACCTTTAAACACCTTAAACCATCTTTAAAAGACATACCTTCGGAAATTTCTTGGTTACCTCTATTTAAAGAACTTTGCACGTATTAACCATCCGTTGCCGATCTTCCACTTCTCATGCATTGTCTTCTCATGTTTTCTACCCTCCTTGAATCCCTAAACATGTTTTCAAAGTAACTTAAGAACAAGTTTAGTCAAGAAGAATAGATGACTCGACACACAAATGAACACATACAAATAAAGACTCAATAAAACACTAAAAACCACAATTAAGACACTAGACACAACAAAAATAAGAAAAATAAGTAAAAATGTCTAAACTAATAAAATTACTCCTACCACCGATATTGACAAACCTTCCCCGGCAACGGCGCCAAAAATTTGTCGAGCACGGGGTATACATATATCAATTAGCTCATTCCACAGTCAAGTTTTATATTTATAACATCTTAAATACCCCACATGCAATTTTTTACAAGTATACGAGTCGAGAGCGAGTATAGGGTGAAGATTTTCAATTACCGGTGATTTTTGAATTTCTTTATTATTTAGATTATAAGCATGAAGTAAAAGTGATAAAATTAACACTAGAAATCTCCTAGAGGTATGGAATTCCTTACTACTCTTGCTAATGAGATTACTGGTCAGTAAATGCTATTATCTTGACTAGTTATAGCATAATTTCCTAATGTATGTGAAACTTACTCTCGTAGTGAATTAACTATATTTGTAGTTAAACCATACCTACTCTCGTGGTTATAAAATTAACTACAAGCTCATTTCTTCTTTGAAATTACATGAAACAAGTCACTAAAGCCACAAAGGTGCTTCTCTACTCTCGTGAGTGAACTCCCTAGGTTTATCACTTCCTTGAACTAGTGTTAAATTTCAATTCTCATTACAAACTTAACACTTTAAAATTATCACAATTAATGGCCGGTTAATCATGATTAGAAAAGCAAAAATGATAAATAACTTGCTCAAAATAATATCATCAAATAACTAAGTAAACACCACTAACAAGATATAGAAAGTTCATCCATACTCTAGGCATAAACTTTAACTAAACATGAAAAACAAGAAAGAAAAGACCATACTTATATTATAACTAAACATAAGATTCAAATACAAGAGTTAAAGAGTTGAAGAGATAAAACCCTTTGTCACATGTGAGCAATATCTTCTCCACCTTCAAACCTCAATCATCATCCTTGCTTAGCATGATACAAGATAGGATAAAACTATACTAATCTAGCTAAACTAATGAACTAAGAAAAATTAGTGAAGACTACATTTTTGGTGGAATTTCTCTAGCTTTCCAAAGTTTTTTAAAATGTTCTCCAAAGGCTATATTTATAGAGGAATTCAAGAGCCAAAAGAGTTGTTTCTTGTTGGTATTTTTACTCTTGAAACTCTCAAAGACTACTTCTCAAAGTTTTCATATTCATCTGATTATTTCTAGCTGGAATCTTTACAGAAAAAGTGGTCAAAAAGGTTGTGTGAAAAGAGCATAAGTTACAGAACAAGTTGCAGCTGAAATCCACTGAAACGCTGGTAGTAAACGCGGCCTGTGCCCACATTTTGGCTCCCCATTTTACTCTTTGTAAGTTTGCACTTTTTTGGGCAGAATACATCCTTGCTCTGTTTTTTGTCCAACTTCAACTGATATTTTTTCAATGTTAGAGGTTGAACTAGCTCTTGTTAAAACATGAAAGTTGTAGCTCTTTGAGTTATCTTTCCAATGCATGAAGAATCATCCAATTTGGGACTCTATGGACATATAAATGACCAAAATACCCTTGACTGGTTAGAACCTTGTTTCAGCTTTCGACCATGAACATGCACTTCTGTGTTTCGACTTTTTGACAAGAAAAACGACTGAATTGGACTTTGATGTCTTCATACCAAATATAGATCTATATCTTAGCTTCAAAATGTATAAGAATCACCTCAATCCGAATCTTGTAGCTCAATATATAGTTGAAAAATCACAAGGTGTCAAAACTGTCTTCACTTGCATTTCTTCCTTTGAATGTTTTGCACTTCATGTCTTCTTTTTATCACTTCAAATCCTCAATAATCATCCAATTATCTTCTCAATTCACTCCAATTGATGATTGAATTATTAAACCTACAAAAACATGAAGATTTCACCCTAAAAATCTGTAGAAATGCAATTTTTACCACTTAAATCACAAAATGCATATTTTGACTAGAATCCTAGTTAATTAGCTATAAAAGTAGTTAAAACACATCAAAACTAACTAATAAAAATACATCAAATATATACTTATCAATGGCTATACCCTAGCAATAACTTTAGTACATTAAAAAGGTTTGTAATTCATCCTTAACACCAAATGAGGCAGTTGCAAGAAATACATAATTATAACACTTAGGCTGTTAGGTACTTATCACTGTTATTGTCTGTGATGTCTCACAAAATTTTATTATTTTAAAATTCCATTTCGAGTTTATTTAAATACTTAATTGCCCATTTACTCTGATTATTATTTTCTAACCTCTTTAGACCTAATTACATGGATTTATGGCTTCGTTATATTTTTAAAGTGACTCGTTTAAAAATTTAATTTTTGGAAGCTCATTAAGTGAAAATAGTGAATGCGCGATTTGGGATTTTAACTGGTTTGGAAATACCATAAGTTGGGAAAATTGGAGACACGTATAATGGACTTAAGATAGGTATTTTATGTTTAAATACTCAAATGATAGTTATTAGTACCATCGTTATAAGAAATTCTTGGAGGTTTAGCTTTATCGCGCTTAATTTGGAGATACGCATTTTTACACGCGCGAGTAATTGAGGAGCCTTAGACCATTATTTTGGGACTATTAAGAGTGAATAATAATAATATGAATGTAAGTGCATTAAAGGTTTAGTGCACTAGTGAAATAAACTCGAGAGGAATCGAGCACAAAACGCGCGCGTACGCGCACTAATGGATAGTTGACTTTTGTATACTTGAAACCCCAATTGCTAAGCTTCTCACGGAAGCCTTATCATCAGCAAACACTCTTCATTTCTCACCTCAACACAACCGAACAGCAAGGGAAAGAAGAACCAGCCTCGCTCCATCACTTTCTACTCCAAATTCGTGCACCAAATCTCAACCAAATCAAACCAAAATTGAACTACACCTAGTTGAACACTTGGGGATCGTATCTAGCTAAAAAGGGGGAGCTTTTCATGGTTCATTTTGAAGCAAGGAGGGGCCAAAAATTCTGTCTTGTTCACCAATCCAAGTAAGTAATGATCAACCACTTAATTCTTAGCTTATGGAAGATAGATTACACTCATGAGCTCTTGGATTCTCATGGGCAGCTTTAAATTGTTAGAAAATTTTGAATGTGGGTTCTATGAACTCCCACTCTTGGATTGATGGCTGATATGATGGTTGATGATGGATTTAATATTGATTTAGTGCTCAAATTGGTAGATTAATGGTGCATAGCTAGTATAAACTTGAAAGAGTGCATGGATGAAAAATTTCCAATTCTGCCCCTGTTATGATCGTGCCTCTTTTTGCGGAATTTTGAGGCTTTAATGGCTTGTATATGATGTTTATATGTTGTATAGATGGTGTATAAAGTTTCATCGAAAAATATTGAGGTTTGGTTGGTCAAATGGATTAATCTCACGAAGCTAGCAAACCTGGAAAATGTTTCCTGTAATGCTCAGACAGCCTTCTTGTTTCAGCCATAACTCTGTGCTCCGATGTCGAAATCAAGTGTCGTCAGTGGCATTTGAAACTAGACATTCCAAGATTTCCAAAGGTATAAAATTCAATCCCTAATTCCACCTGAGTACCCTGTACCAACCATTTAAAGATGACTGTCCTGTTTCTCTGTTTTCCTGGAACGAAGTTCAGAAGCTACAACTTGAGGCTCGAATTTGAGCTAGTTGTGAGCTGAATTTCAGAACGATTTCTTCTGTGAAATTATATTTTTATGGATGTATTTTCCAACGCCACCAACCATGCTCAATTCCGAGCTGAATTGAGTGATTTGTAATCAAAATACAAAACCTGCCCTGTTCTTGAAAACCCTAAATTTTGGACAGAATTGATGTTAGACTTGGTGTGGACTTGCCAATTGAATTTCTTGGAGTTAAAACACTTACCAAATGTACCATGAATGTTACTTAGGCTTATCCTACACAAATGAACCATGTTTGAAGGATTTTCCTTAGCCAAATGTTTGGAATGGAAAACAAAAAGCTCAAGGCAGTTTTGCCTTAGGATTTTTTGAAACTTTGGTTGTTTAGTTGACTACCTTTCCGAAGTTATTTCTCCATGAAATTTGGTAGACGGACAACCCTTATATGGTAGTATTATACTGCTAATTATGGTGTTATTCTGAGGCCGTTTCATGGCTCAAATAAATTACCAAAGTTCATGACTTGAGTTTGGAAAATCCTTATTTCGCAAGGAAATTTTGGTAACTTTGAGTTGCTGTATCTTAGTGCTCAAAACTTCATTTCTCATTCCACTTGTTTTGTTGTAAACTTGGATTGCAACTCTAGTAGAGTTCCATATTTCAAAGGCTAGTTCCAATCAAGTAAATTTTGCCAAATTTTCAAAGTTGGCCAAAAACCAACCTAAATCTGCCTTATTAACCAAAACAGCGACTTTGAGCTCATTTTTGAATGATTTCCATTTTGAATCTTAGAAAAGTGTATTCTAGGAATTTTTAGTACCTTAGAAGAAGTTTCCAACGGTACCAAATTTTCCAATTTTTGACCTGTGGAATGTGAGATACGATTTTTTCAAAATATCATATCAAAAACTGAAATTTTCCGCACTTCAAGGAAATGAAGTTTTTTTCAAGTACTCCTTATTCCTTCGATAGTACTTGAACGTTTATGCTTGATTTCCAAGACAAAAGACTCGATTGCTCTTATACTTTAAGAAACTCCACTTGAACCTCGATTTTCGAGTAATTGAGATTCATTATCATGAAATTTCCCCTAGATTGTACTCGTGCACGATCTTCCTTGATAATTGGGATGTGTGAATGATAATTCAATATTATTTGCTCAGGCGCACACGAGGGCCTTCAAGAGGATCCCACAGTGAATGCCTAAAGCTCCGAGGGACATTTCTTCCTCATTGCTTATATTGGTGAGTGTCAAGTGTGTGAATTATGTGAAATATCTGCAAATTGATAAGTGTTATATAAATTGAGATTTTTAAACCTTTGAGTCGAGTATGTACTTTATCGCACTCGTCCTCATTTAAACGAAGTGAACTTGAGTTAGTGAAGTGAAGTGCTTACTTGTTTAAGTAATTGGTTAAGAGAATATATGTGAAGTACTTAAGTGATTATTTATGCTGTGATTGCATAAGTCGTTGGAGTGAACCTCCTCGATACAAAAGTGAAAAAGTGGGGGACGCCCAAACTCTCTTATTGGCTAGCCTTGGACTCGAGCCAGCAGGGGCTTGGTCGAGCTTCTTAGTGAACCATGAGATTTCATAAGCTCGACCTATTGAGAGGTCTTGCTTGGCATACTCGCTGAAGTATCGCCTCATAAATGTATTGCGGGCCCGGTGTGGTATGTAAGGTTGAGAAGGGGAAGTGTAAGTGATGTTTCTATGGATTAAACCTACCCGGTTGATGGAGTGTCAACGCGTGGAGGTTCCTGATCGTGCAAGTGAAAAATAACTCCTGAGAGCTCCCATATCCTTGAATTGTTTCTGTTTACTTTTCAGTAAAGTGCTCTTTATTGAATGGTTATTGTTGTAAATTGATTAATTTGGGGGTGTTACTTGAACTACGTGCCTGTATGTGTGTTCTTGGCCTCACGAGCATTTTGCTCACCCTGTAGATTTGTTTTCCTTAACAGGATTTGTGCTTGGAGTGAGATTTGGAGGAATTTCTCTTTTGTGTACTCATGTAATAGGATTCCAACTCTTTTGTCTAGACTTTTGGGATATTGTATATTTTGGGCTGTATTATGGAAACCCGATGTAAGGTTTGGATGATTGTTATATTTCGTTAAGCTTGAACGCTTCCGTATTAATTGTATTTATCTTTTCTGGTTGTTGATTTCTGGCACCGCTATAAGCTTGAATGGTGTTTGCTTGAATCCTGGCGAGAGTTGGGCAGGCGTCCCGCGGATACCATTTGGTTCGCCTTAGGGAGAAGTGGGGGCGTTACAACCAAAATGACTGGGACAGCACATGGGTTTAAGCTCTCACGTGCCCATCCTTTGCCAAACAACTCATCCACTTGCCTTTTTAACTCCTTAGTCTTCTCCGGGTTGCTCTTGTAAGTTGGTTGATTTGGCAATGAAGCCCCAGGGATGAAATCAATTTGATGCTTAATGCCTCTAAGTGGCGGCAATCCACTTGGCACATCCTCGGGGAAGACATCAGCATATTCCTGTAAAAGAGACTTAACCTCGAGAGGTATGTCAATATCAAGTTCATGCACATGCAGAGCTACTTCTTTGCTAACAAGCATAAGAAGTGGCTGCTCATCTCTCATTAATTTCCTCACTTTCTTGGCTTTTATCAGGAGCATTTGTTTTTCCTCGGATTTTATCTCACTTGCCGAGCTATCTATAGCCTTTTTCCTCTCTTTTTTTTGCCTCGGCTCTCTCATTTTCTTTCTTTTTTGCACTATACCTCTCAAACTCTTGTTGCAATTTCAATTGATCCTCATGCACTTGTTTTGGAGAAAGGGGAGCTAGGGTGACTTTCTTACTATTGTACAAGAAGTTATACTTGTTAGTCACACCATCAAAAGTTACCTGCCTGTCAAATTGCCATGGCCTACCTAGTATAATGTGACTAGCCTGCATAGGGACTACATCACATAATACCTCATCAGAGTATTTATGAATTTGGAAGGATATAAAAACCTGTTTGGTTACTCGAACCTCCCCAGAATTGTTGAGCCATTGGAGTTTGTAGAGCCGTGGGTGATCCCTTGTAGGCAGCTTCAAGTTGTCCACCATAAGTGAACTAGCTACATTTGTGCAGCTCCCACTATCGAAAATCACACTACAAAGTGCTTGGTTGACGAAGCACCTGGTGTAGAAGATGTTCTCCCGTTGGAGCTCGTTCTCCTTAACACGTGCAGTTAATGCTCTCCTTACAACTAGGGCAGTCCCAAAGTGTCCCTCGGGTGCATTATATTTCTCTTCATTTGGTGACTCACCATCACTACCTCCTTCAAGAGGTGGAATGCCTTCGTTCTCCGCTTCATCCTCGCTCACGATCTCGCCATTTTGCATCATAATCATAGTCCTTTGGTTGGGACATTAACTAGCAATATGGCCCCTACTTTGGCATATGAAGCACCGAGTATCACGAGCTCTAGTGTGTGCCCTATGCTCCTCAAACTTCGGAATCGAAGAGGGTGGCTTTCCCACATGAGAATTACCCAACTTACCTACCTCGAATCTCGGCTTGGGTGTAGGAGCATTTGGCGAAGGCCGAGAATCATTTCATGGTTGGAATGGCTGGTTGGTAGAATAGGCGGTATTGCCGAAAGTCGTTCGAGTATTACCCTCCTCTTGAGCCTTTACTCGACCTTAATGGCCTTGTCAACAAGCTCATGCAACTCCATATAATGTTGAAGTTCCACTCGTTCAGCGATTTCAGGTCTTAACCCGTTCAGGAATCTCGCCATGGTGGCTTCAGGATCCTCCTGTACATCCGCTCTAAGTATCAGGATCTCCATCTCCTTATGGTATTCATCCACACTCCGGTTGCCCTGGACTAAGGTTTGTAATCGGTGGTACAAATCCCTAGTGTAATGTCCAGGTACAAAGCGGGTACGCATCATGGCTCGAATCTCGAGCCATGGAATGAGCTCAGGTAGCCCATTTCTCCTTCTAGACTTCTTGATTTGGTCCCACCAAACCACCGCGTACTCAGTGAATTCCATGGTTGCCAACTGTACCTTTTGCTCCTCGGTGTAGTTTTGGCAAGAAAAGACCATTTCGATCTTGGATAACCATTCGAGAAAGGCCTCGGGGTCGGACCGTCCTTTGAATTCAGGGATGTTCATTTTGATTCCGTTGAACACATCGGTATGTCCAGTCTGGTTCCTTTGCCTTGGTCGAATTCGAGGTTCCTCATCATCATCATCATTATTGGAACCATCGGACGACTTCTCCACGTCCCTTCGCCTTCGCGTGGACTTAGAGGTTTTTGGTGTCCCAAATGCTCGGAGTTGCAGCAACTCATCTTGAATGGGTTCTAGCATGCGTTGAAAACGCCTCTCCATCTGCTCCATCATCTGTTCAAAGTTCATGGGACGGGATACTCCTTCGTTTCCACTAGACATGGAGTCTCAAGTGTACCTGCAAGGGTTAGTAGCAAAGAAAAAGGAAATAGAGGAAAAAAAGTAATGTTTTCTTTTGCTTCTTTTCTCTTTTTTTTTTGTCACTTCACTCCCTAAGTGTATACTCTCACACTCGTATATGGTCACTCAAATCACTCTAATAAGCTCACCAAAATATTCTCTCACAACCCCTTGCAAAACCTTGAAGAAAGTAGAGCTCCTCAAGTGCTCAAATCACTCTAATAAGCTCACCAAAATATTCTCTCACAGCCCCTTGCAAAACCTTGAAGAAAGTAGAGCTCCTCAAGTGCTCAAATTTAGTTTAAAAAATCAAGTTCATGCTAGAATTTGAGGTTCATAAGAGTAGAGATTTTCTTGAAAAACAAAATTAGGACACTAAGAATGGAGTGATAGAATATATTCAAGAATAAAAACTGGAAAAGAAATTGACACAAAAGCTGAAAAAAATTAAGAACGACACTAAAAAAACTCTAACCGACAAGGAAAGTGGTCCTTTTGCTTTGCTGGAATTTTTTTTTCTGGGCCGTTTGCTAAAATATAGCAGGTGATGCAGCTAAAAGATAGGCAGGAATTTAGGCACTGTGCAGCTATAAAATAGGGAACAAGATGCGGCTAAAAGTTAGTCTATCAGTTTTGGAAGTCTTTGGCTTTTAGAAATCTTTTGGGTTTTGGAGACTAGGAAGCTGCCTTTTCTTTTTCTTGCTTGGTGTTACCCGATTCCCCTTACTTGGTTGCGGAACAAGATGGGCAGTTTATTTTGTTCCTTTCAAGATCAAATTGGATGCTACAACAGCTTTTTTTTTTTTTTTGTTTATACAGCCAAAAGATGAACTATGGGTTCGGCTCAAACACACAAATTTCCAGGTTTAGTTGCAGCTTTGGTGCGGCCTATTTTGGTGATTTTTAATGTTTGGACAGGTTGTGATTCTTGGTTCCCAACAATTAGAGCTCAAAGTTCAGGTATGTTTCAATGTCACGCGCAAGAAAATTTCAAGAATTCAAGATCAAACCACAATTTCCAGTAAATAACTTCAAGAATATCAAGGCTAATTTCCAGATTTCAAGAATATCCAGAATCCCTTCAAGATCTTCGTGAAACCAGCAAATTTGAAGCAAGAATTTCAAGAACAAGGTACCAATACTCTCCTAGATGATAAGCAACTGAAGAAAAATGACATGAACAGATTTGGAAACAACTAAAAACTCAGCAAGAAAGAACAAACAGATTTTGGAAACTACCAAAACTCAGCAAGAAAGAATGGACAGATTTCTTCTTCTTCTCTTTTTGTTTTTTTTCTTTAAACCCAAACGATGTAACTACCAAACAAATAGCCTAAGAATAACACAAATAATTCCTAGAATTTCCAGAAATTAAAACGGCACAAGAAAGACACCAAAACACTGACGGGCAGATTTTTTTTACAAAGAATAAGACTAGCGGCTGGTTCTATATATGTATATATGCATATATATATTCTTGTTTTCTGAGCAAGACCCAATCACAGCAATGGACAACGAGTCTGAGCAACAATAGTCAACAACTAGGCACAAAACGTGGTGATACAACCTGAAAACTAACGCAAGACACGATGCACACAAACTGGAAATTGCAGACAGCAACGGGGAGACAAGGAAAAAGGATTAGCTACTGACCTTTTTTTTTTTTTGACTTAGGTTGGGACTTACTGACGACAACAACAAGATGTTGAACAAGAGACAGGCACAACAATTAAGAGACAATTCGGTCAGATTGGGCCATGCAAGGGATAATATTAAGTGCGGCAAGACCGAAATCTGAATGACTCAATGCTGTGTTGTGCGTCTTTGGCACAATTATCAACACTTGCTGACACCTCAATTTGCTGGACATAGACGGTGGAACAATCAACAATACATGACCAGATTGTAACATACAAGACTCAATAGAAACAGCAATAAGGACGCGATACTAAGAACAGACTCCAAACACGGCGACCAGAATTTGATAACAAGAAAACTTGCGGACAGATTGGAGGTGCGAACAAAATTTAACTAACGAGGCAGATACGGAAGGTACGAATTAAGACACAATAGAGGGATAAACGATATTACCAACAAGCTAGCTCTGATGCCAGCTGATACGAATCTCGTTGGTGAGAAGATTCGCGACCCAAGATCACTTGTTGGATTTGACTTCGAACGCAAGAAACGGTAGCAGCGGAAACCCTACGACCCCTCTAATCCCCGTGACTATGAACCTATTGATATTATCTCAACCCGTAATCAAACGAATTAGAGAATCTCAGGCAAGTGTAGAAGGCGCCACAATTCAAGTGTGGTTCTTGAATTGATAAGCCAAACAAGAACACTAGAGTAAAACTCTAAGTTGTTCAAGGGTTGCTCGAAAGATATGGAGAAAATTCCCACACTAGGTTTTTATGATAAAAAGTGTCTACCCCTTTTAATGACGTAATGTGGTGCCTTATATAGGCTACAAGTAAAAACCCTAATCTAGTAAGGAAAAGGTGCGGCTGATATGGGCCCTAATACGTGACGGAAACGGAAACGAAAGCTACGGGCTCAACTCTCGACAGATAGGGCCTCATGCAGGCTTTCCTTCGTAGACAGCCCACCCTAACAAATAATGATGAACAAAATAGCAATCCTACCCTTGGTGATTCTATGTGCAACATGCACTTTAGCCAATTATTCAAGCTAATCAAACTATTGAGGAAATAAACGAACTACTAAAATGGAAACTAGGGTTTGGCAAAACCCTAAAATTCGTGTATAGCTTCAATGCTCAATACCGGACCTCGATCACCTTCACTAGGGTATATGAATCCCTCAAAGGACTTGTGTATGGCCTGAACAAGTACATTGAGTTGCTCACGAAGTCTTTTTGCGCGAGCCCTAGCAATGGATCCGCTTGGAGCTTGCATGCGATCCTCATCCCCTCGATCACCCGAGCCGTTGTTGGCGTACCCCCGTACTATGGTGCTATCAGAGGTAGTAGTAACTAATTAACAAATATATATATAAATGGTAATAAAATAAAGTAGCAATGATGAGATTGATAATAATAATGAATAACTATAAATTATAAATATGTATAGTAAGATAATAGTCAAGATAATAAATATGATTACGAGTAATTATTTTCTTTTAAATTAGGAAACTTTACAAATTAAGAAACTTTCTAAAAATAGAAATTTTTCAAAAATAGAAATCGTCCAATTTAGGAAAATGCTGCTAGGGTTCATATAATGGTTTAGACACGAATCTTCGACTCATTCAGAGTTTGTATATTTATGCATCTATAGGAAATATCAACTAATTAGGAAACCTGTGCATTTGATAGATACGATACAAGTTTAAAAGACCTAAGGTAGCCTTACTCGAGCAGCCAGACAAAGGTAGGTGGTACTTACCTTTCTGAGATTTCAAAGGTGCAAAATGAGATTTTGTTGTCAATCCTATTTTGTTGTATTGACTCAAAATGTATTTGATTAAATGTTTTACTTGGATATTAATGAAAGTTATATTTTTACTATACAAAAATGGACCATGTGACTTATTTGAAATGTTTTGATATGTATTATGTACCAAACAAGCTGAATCTTTGATGAAATCAATGATTTATGTATATGACATGTGGAATAAATTTTTGACAAGTAAAGCTCAAAACAGTCATGGGATAGACGGTAGGGGCTATAGTCCTGTCTAATCGTCATGGTAGCCCGGTATAGAGTCCGGCCGATTGACCCATCTATGAAATGAGACCAATCGGTAGTCATGAAATCTATTGGTCGCCCACCTAGATGGGATTTAATCTCTAGGCTGAGTACTCACTAGCCGGTCATTACATGTACTTGTTATGAGCTGATCTGAAATGTTATGAGCTGATATGGAATGATTTATGAATTGATCTGAAATGAGACTTATGAACTGATATGAATTGATTTATGAACGGATATGAAGAGACTTGTGAATTGAGACGAAATGATTTATGACTTTATGATTTTTCATGTACATTTATCAATAAGATGCTTTTAAATTGCTTGCCACTCGTTACTACTGATTGTTTTTATAAAAGACGTTACTTTCAACATTATGGATGTGATCGATGCGCAAATGATTTGATTTGTATCTATAAAATTACGAGTACGTGGTCCAACAGAGGAGTAAAAATTACCTACTGTGTGATGTGTCGCTCAACCCACTTCTTACCATTTTTACAGATTCTGAAAAGTATGAATTGGTTTACGTAGAAGACCCTGAGGATGACTTTTGTGGGAACCCGAGAAATTAAGTGTACACCCTAAAATATTTTATTTATTTACTGTGATATAAAAAACAAAAAAAAATTAAAGAAACATATGACATGTATATCGTAAATCATAATTAATTGCGAATATTATTAGACACATAACATACACTAGAAATCTATGAAGTACATGTCTAATGAGGTTTTCTTAAAGTTAAATGTGTCAAAATCAATGTAAGAAAATTTTTCCGAAAATACAAATGAAGTTAAGAATTTATGCATGAAATCACAAAATTTTAGACCTTAGAGAGTAATTAAACTATAACTAAAAGACCAACCTAACCCTAAAATCCTAGAATAACTACCATGAAGCCAAGACAAACTATTAGAAATTAGAAAACAACCGAGAGAAAATGACACATTTCATTGAACCAAATGCAAATTTGTTAGGCTAAGCAGTGGAAATGAGGTTAGCTAAGACTTGGGCGGTGAATAACACTTATTGGGATAGTTGTCAGGGAGAAAACTACCAACTTTGCTATGTAAGCAGAGACAGACAGAGTGCAGCTAAGAGAGACCAATTGTTAAGAATGCCTGGGCGGTGGAGGAGAGCAAAATGAAACTGCAGACCTTCTTCTTTTCAACTAACATCGAGAGGAAAACAAAGAGTGCGGAAGTGAGAGCAAGAGCTTAGCTAGTTTATCACCAAACAACCAAAGATAAGGAAAATACAGTAAGGAAGGCAGGAGAAGCTGGAAAGGAACTGATTTCGGAAGATGCATGGAAGTGTTACCTCTGGTTTCTGATATTATGTCACGTTTAGCTATAGAAACCTGTAGAAGTTGGTTAGAAAACTTGCATGAGAACCATAGCAACGGACCATGCGTTTGCGACGTACGAAACCGGTTAAACTGGAAAACAAGGCAGCCCAGAATCTGAAATTTGGCTACGTTTTTCTTAGTGCTACGTACTGATTCAGGGTTTTCCCAAAACATGAAAGTTGTAGCTTCTTAAGTGCTTGTTGTGCCTACAAAATTTCAGGGCAAAACAATCTGTGTAGCCTGAGTTATGGCCAAAATCCTCACTTCTATTCTAAACTCTGAATTGTGCTACGTTTCTTGATTTTGCTTCTGTCGTGCTCAGTTCACATTGATAATGAAGGAACTGGGTGTTGAGATCTTCATAAGACTTGTAGGTCTTTGTCTTAGCTTCAAAACGTATAAAGTGCGTCCAAATCCGACTTCCGTAGCTCTAGTTACACCTAAAACAAGATCGGGTGTCAGAACTGCCTTTGAAGTTGGACAGTTCTGACAGGAACTTCAGACCCATTTTTCCCTATGCTCTGTACTGATTCAGCTTTTGGTCAAAACACAAAAGTTATAGCCTTATAAATGAGCTTTCCAACGCCTCTATAATTTCTTGATTATGATCTTTGAGTTATGAGTTATAGCCTTTCAAACAGGGCCTGCTCGGTAACCTGAATTGAAACGGTTGGGACTGTCTTGTGCATTTTTGTCCTAGTTCCATTGAGATCTGACTTGAGGTGTCTTCATGAAAGTTGTAGCCCTTCTTCTTAGCTTCGTAACGGTACCTCATACACTTTGATCCGATAACCGTAACCTGAAATTTGATCAAAACAGTTATAGGTACCAAATCTGCCGTTTCCGTTTGCTGGCCGTTTCCGTTTTCGTTTGCCGTTTCCACGCGTGCATGTGCCCGTTTTGCCGTTTTGCTTGATTTATGCATTTTAGTAGTCGTTTGTGTAGTAATTTAGTGCAATCTTTTATTTTTTACGGTGACGGGTTAGACGGTGCCAGTGGGGCCTACTAGCTGTTACGTGACGTGATTTTCGCACTTTTGCTATACTTGCTCTCTGTATAAGTATTCAGACCGTTTTTTTGTGTATAACTTGCTTATGTGCTTTGGTGTAGATAAGAGGGTACTTAGACGAGGGTGTACTTGATCACACTCAACCTAAACCCTACTTTGCACCTGTACTTCTTTATGAGATGTGTATATATGAATTATTTTGGTGTTGAACCCTTGAGCTTCCAGTCCGGGGTGACTTTTGTGGGGCCCAATCTCAAGACCTAAACGGACTATTCGAGCCGGCCGGAGTTTGGTCGAAACCAGTCCAACCTAGTCTTAAGGTCACCAAGTTTGTGGTTTTGTGAACCAAGTTTGTGAACCGAACTTGTGAGTCAAGTTCAATTTCGTTTTGTTTGCTCGAGCCATTTCGTGAGATGACTGGCCAGTGAGGCTGATAAGGTGTTAGGAGGGAGTACAAGTAGAGTTCTACGGACCCTTACCGGTGGTCGACGGAGTGTCGACAGGAGGTCATACATGGCAAATGACGTGGCTTTGGAGCCAACCTGTATCCTTAACTTGTGTTGTTATTTTTATATTTTCGATTAGACATCTTTGTGACGTAATCATCCGTCTTAATGTAAAATTTACGTTTTTACCCCTGTATACTTACTAAGCATATAACTTACCCCTATCCCTTTGTTTTCCTTAACAGGGGCCGACGCGGGGAACTTTTGACACTATCACTAGAATAGTTAGGTTTGGTTTGTAATAGTCAGACAACTAAGATGTTTCTTCTTATTTTGGTGATCTGTATAAGGACCCCTCTTTGGGTCTATTTTCTACTTTTGAATACTAGCATAGGATAATATAGTAGTCTGAATAACTCCTTTTGAGGATATAAATAGAACTCCTTTGGGGTTGTATATCGATTGACTAGTACGCTTTTGGTTTATCTAGTTTTTATTGCTTTGTGTTTTTGAGTCCTGGCGCGAGCTAGGCAAGCGTTCCGCCGATACCCTCGGGTTCGCCCTTGGGAGAGGTGGGGGCGTCACAGGTGGTATCAGAGCGCCTAGGTTAGAAGACTTGGGCAATTGGGACATACGTGATAGGCATTAGGTAATAGGAATATGTGACTCTAATTAAGATGAATGGTATACTTTAAATTGAAATGCTGAAGATGAACTGACCAAATAAGTATTGTACGTATGGAGGTCGGGGAACCTAGTGGATCTGGACCAGGGTCGAGACCTCCGAGTGCAGGGGGCCTGATGAACCAAGTGTTACGCCGGCGTGTGCTTCGATTCCAGAGGAGGCCTGGGGGGCCGTATACGTTGTATTCACCTTTTGGTCGGCAGAATCGGCCATGTGAGTGTCGACACACGTTTGGCTACCCAGACGAGGTCGTCCTGGCGGTGGACGACGAGCGACGTTGCCTGGGGAAGGCGACCGATCGCTTGGCATGACAGTTGGAGGAGGCCAGGGAGGTAACCAACAGGGTCAGGACCAGGGGAGTAATGTCGAAAGCCCTGGAAATAATGCGGGTAGTCGCGAGGGAGATGACCGTGCCTTAGAACGGTTCCAAAAGTTTGTACCTACGAAATTTATAGGTGGATCTAACCCTGACTTAGCGGAGGGTTGGTTGGACCGCATGTTGGATATATTTGCTGTGCTTGGGTATTCAGAGGAGCGGCAAATATCTTTTGTTGTTTTTCAATTTGAGGGGGCTGCCCGAACTTTGTGGAATGTGATTAAGGCCAAATGGGAGCGGGAACAGACCCCCTGGACGTGGGTCAACTTTACATGGGAATTTAATGAGAAATATTTGCCACCTATTGTACAAGAGAGGTGGGAGGATGATTTTATCCGCCTGCGCCAAGGGTCATCCAGTGTGGCGGAGTACGAAACTCAGTTTACGAAACTCTCTCGCTTCGCTCCGGATCTGGTGCAAACGGAGCAAAAGTGAATCCGTCGTTTCGTTCGAGGCTTAAATGTGGAGATTCAAGAGGCATTAACAGCTGCTCAGTTGGATACATTTAGCCAGGCACTAGAAAAGGCACAGAGAATTGAGACAGTTAGGGGACAAGTGAAAGCCTTCCATGACCGAAACAGGAGGAAACCTAGCACGAACAACTTCACGGCCGGACAGATCTCGAGAAATGAGCCACCCTCTAAGATGGGTCGAGGGACGGGTGGTCCATGACCCACAGGAACCCCAAATCGGGGTACTTTTGGAAGAGATCGGGTAGGGCAAGGGCCCCAGAGGGGTGCCCAGCGTGGAGGGTCAACTACAGGAATTAAACAGACCTGTTGTTTCTGTGGGGGCAATCACACTGCCGATAATTGCTGGAAAAATAATTCGGTATGAAAATGCTTTAAATGTGGCAGTACGGAACATTTGATTGCTCAATGCCCTAAGATGCAGAAGGAGGAACCTAAACCACCGACAGAAGGGACCACAACTAAGTCGAGAAACGCAGGGAGAAATCGGCCCAAAGTACCGGCCAGAGTATTTGCAATGGGTCAACAAGAGATGACTGACCCTTCGGCAGTCATCGAAGGTACGCTCTCTCTTTTTCAGCGTACCGCAAGTGTTTTAATTGATCTTGGTGTCACGCACTCTTTTGTAAACCCTGTATTTATGGCTCATGCAGATGTTAAACCTGAAAAACTACCGTATGATTTAGAAATAAAAACCCCTATTACCAATAAGAGTTTAATTGCCAATGTGGTCTACAAGAGGTGTGAGGTATGGATAAGAAAATGAAAATTGTTGGTGGACCTTATTGAGTTAGCTCTTAAGGGATACGATATCATTTTAGAGATGGACTGGTTGGCCAAATATCATGCACGGTTGAATTGCCGTACTAAGAAGGTTTACTTTCACATACCGGGTGAGCCTACATTACAATTAGATGTAAGAGGAAAGTTAACTTCCTCTACTCTTATCTCTGGGATTCGGGGTCGAAAATTACTATACAATGGTGCACGAGTTTATTTGGCGATGTTAATGAATGATCCGGTGGATCAGCTGAAGGTAGAAAATGTACCGATGGTATGTGAATTTCCTGAGATGTTTTCCGAATAATTGACATCATACCCCCGGAGAGGGAAGTAGAATTTAAGATTGATTTGCATCCTAGAGCATAGCCAATATCAAAAACTCCTTATCGTATGACTCCTGCAGAAGTTAAGGAGTTGAAAACACAGTTACAAGAATTGCTAGATCGAGAATATATACAAGAAAGTGAATTGCCTTGGGGAACCCCGGTATTATTTGTGAAGAAAAAAGATGGAGGACTACGAATGTGCATTGACTACCGAGGGTTGAATAATCTCACCATTAAGAATAAATATCCCCTGCGACTTATTGATGAGTTGTTTGATCAATTGCAAGGCGCAGTTGTATTTTCTAAGTTGGATTTTCGGTAGGGATATTACCAGTTGAGGATACGAAGGGAAGATGTACCCAAGACCGCCTTTAATTCGCGGTATGGACATTTTGAATTTGCAGTCATGCCTTTCGGATTGACAAATGTTCCAGCCGCGTTCATGGATCTCATGCACCGCGTCTTTAAACCATATATAGACCAATTTGTTGTGGTATTTATTGATGATATTTTGGTCTATTCTAAGACTCGTGAGGACCATGAACAACACTTGAGACTAGTACTACAGACTCTTAAGGACCACCAATTATATGCCAAGTTTAGTAAATGTGATTTGTGGTTGGAAAAAGTATCCTTTTTAGGCCACATTATTTCAAAAGATGGTATAGCGGTGGATCCCGCTAAGGTAAAAGCGATCACCGAATGGAAACGACCAGAAAACCCAACGGAAATTAGGAGTTTCTGTGGCGCCCCCACTTCTCCCAAGGCGAACCCTAAGGTATCGGCGGGACGCCTGCCTAACTCGCGCTAGGACTTGAAAATACAAAACAATAAAAACTAGATAAACCAAAAGAGTACTATTCACAATATATACAACCCCAAAAGAGTTCTATTTACATTCTCAAAAGGAGTTTTCCAGACTACTACATTATCCTATGCTAATAACCAAAAATATAATGTAGACCCAAAGAGGGGTCTTTATACAGATCACCAAAACTAGAAGAAACATCTTAGTTGTCCGGCTATTACAAACCAAACCTAACTAATCTAGTGATAGAGCCAAAAGTTCCCCGCGTCGGCCCCTGTTAAGGAAAACAAAGGAAAAGGGGTAAGTTATATGCTTAGTAAGTAAAAAGGGGTAAAAATATAAATTCACATTAAGACAAACAATTACATCACAAAGATGTCAAATTGAACATATAAAAGTAACAACACAAGTTAAGGATACAGGTTGGCTCCAAAGCCACGTCATGTGCCATGTGTGACCTCCTGTCAACACTCCGTCGACCACCGATAAGGGTCCGTAGAACTCTACTTGTACTCCCATCTAACACCTTATCACCCTCACTAGAAAATCACCTCACGAAATGGCTCGAGCAAACGAAACGAAATTGAACTTGATTCACAAGCTCGGTTCACAAACTTGGTTCACAGAACCACAAACTTGGTGACCTTAAGACTAGGTTGGTCTGGTTTCGACCAAACCCCGATCGGGTCGAATAGTCCGTCTAGGTCTTGAGATCGGACCCCACAAAAGTCACCCCGAACTACAAGCTCAATGGGTTCAACACCAAAATAATTCATATATACACATCTCATAAAAAAACACAAGTGCAAATTAGGGTTTAGGTCGAGTGTGATCAAGTACACCCTCGCCTAAGTACCCTCTCATCCACACCAAAGTACATAAGTCAGTTATACACAAAATGGCCTGAATACTTACACACAGAACAAGGATAGCAAAAGCACGAAAATCGCGTCGCGAATGATAGCTAGTAGGCCTCACTGGTTCCGTCTAACTCACCACCGTCTGAAATAGAAGATTGCACCACATTATTACACAAACCACTACTAAAGTGCATAAATCAAGCAAAACGGCAAAACGGGCACATGCACGCGCGGAAACGGCAAATGAAAACGGAAACGGCCGGCAAACGGAAACGGGCAGATTTGACACCTAGAACTGTTTCGATCAAATTTCAGGCTACGGTTATTGGATCAAAGTGAATGAGGTACTGTTGCGAAACTAAGAAGAAGGGATACAACTCTCATGAAGACACCTCAAGCCAGATCTCAATGGAACTAAGACAAAAAGGCACAAGACAGTCCCAGCCGTTTCAATTCAGGTTACTGAGTAGGCCCTGTTTGAATTACTATAACTCATAACTCAGAAATCAGAATCACGAAATTCCAGAGGCGTTGGAAAGCTCATTTATAAGGCTATAACTTTTGTGTTTTGACCAAAAGTTGAATCAGTACAGAGCACAGGGAAAAATGGGTCCAAAGTTCCTGTCAGAACTGTCCAACTTCAAAGGCAGTTCTGACACCTGATTTTGTTTTGGGTATAACTAGAGCTACGGAACTCAGATTTGGACGTACTTTATACTGTTTTGAAGTTGAAATGAAGATCTACAAGTCTTATGAAAACCTCAACACCCAGTTCCTTCGTTGTCAATGTGAACTGAGCACGGTCAGAAGCAAAAACCACAAACGTTACCAAATCCAGCATTTCACATAGTCATTAGTGTTTTGGTCATAATTCAGGCTACATCGATCAGATTGGGCTGAAATTTTGCAGGCACAACAAGGACTTCAGAAGCTACAACTTTTATGTTTTGGGTAGACCCTGAATCAATAGGTAGCACAAAGAAAAATGTGACCAAATTTCAGATTTGGGACTGCCTTGTTTTCCAGATTGAACGGTTTCGCGCGCCGCAAACGCATGGTCCGTTTCAATGGTTCTCATGCAAGCTTCCTAATCAATTGTACACATATACTAACTTCTAAATGCCCTATAAAAGTTCCAAAACTTTCCCTCTAAGTCATCATAAAATTACCAAAAACTAACCATAATCCCTAACCTTACTTTATTTGCACCAATGAACTTAATCTAACAACCTACTAACCAAACCCTAACCAACTAAACTCTAGCCAAGCTAAACTAACCTAATGGAGACTAGGGTTTCATGGTCCAAATCTGATTTTTCTAAGAATCAACCATACAAGTGAAATTAATACATCAAAGACTCCATTTCCAAGTCAAAACCCAACCAAATCAACTTAATGAATCATGAAACAAGAAACCCTAACTTTACATAGCCTTAACTGAAATTTAGGCAGCAATATATCACCCAAAATAAACCATCAAACTACACAATAATCACCACATAAACCATACAAAGTCACAATCACAACAAAAACATCAATTTCATGGTTTCAACACTTAATCACCAAACTTTAACTTTCAAGTGAGATGATTTACCTTCAAGTAAGCTTGGTAAGTGAGGAACTACAACAATCAAGTGCCAAAGTTGTTTCCTTAAGCTCCACAAACAAGATGGAAGGCTAGAAGAAGATGAACTTGGAGAAAATTTTCTCTCTTCTCTTGCTCTAAGGTTCGGCCACCTCTCTCTCTCTCTTCCTTTGGTTTTTGGTTTGTGTTTTGTGTCTTAACTTGTGTTTGTGGTTTATAGCTTGCAAGACTTAAGATAGGTAAGATATTTGTTCACTATCCAATCAAAATCAAATACAACCATGGCTTAATTTCCACCACAAGCTTCTTTGCCCCCTTTCACACTCTTGCCCCAAATCATTTAATTCTTTGCAAATTAGTCCATAGGTCATTAACTTAATCTAATCCAAACTAATTAATCTTACTTAGTTTCTCTACTAATCACCCCACTAACTTAATCATCTATATTTAACCATGTATTAACATACTCAAATGCAATTAAACAACAAGATTTTTGTCATGGAAAATATTAAGGGTTTAAACCCAACTTAGAATTCTAATAAATCATAACACTAGAGATTTTTTCTAGTTTAGGGTTTTTTAACCTTTTAGAACCCTACTTAACCTAAATAAAATGGATCAAATCCTATACTTACCTGTACTAACACACACACTAGCATAACCAACTTTAACTAAAACTCGAACTTACGATTAATACAAAACTAGGGTTTTACAACTAATCCAACTTAGGGTTTTCTAATTAGCCCTAAAACCCAATTTCACCACACAAATAATTAATATCACCTAATATCAAACTTAAGAACTAACCGGGGTCTCACAGTTTCTTAGGACTGGCGGGATATTATCGCCGCTTTATCAAGGATTTTTCCAAGATAGCTGGACCTCTAACGAATTTGACCAAAATTCATAATCAATTTGTCTGGACTTCAAAGTGTGATGCCAGTTTTCAAGAGTTGAAAGGGCGATTAACTTCCGCACCCATTTTGACATTGGCCAACAGAAAGGATAATTTTGTGGTATATACAGATGCATCTCGGATGGGTTTAGGCTGTGTACTTATGCAGAATGGGCAGGTGATAGCGTACGCATCCCAAAAGTTAAAACTTCATGAGCAAAACTACCCCACCCATGACTTGGAATTAGCAGCCGTAGTTTTTGCTCTTCAAAAGTGGCGTCATTATCTGTATGGGATAATTTTTGAGGTATTCACCCACCATAAGAGTTTCAAGTATTTATTTTCGTAAAAAGAGTTGAATTTGAGGCAACGTCGGTGGATGGAATTTCTAGAGGATTATGATTGCACCATTAAGTATCATCCAGGGAAAGCTAATGTAGTAGCTGATGCTCTTAGTCGTAACTCTCAGGTGTCTAGTTTGCAGGTAAAAGAGTGGGAGTTATTAGAGAAAGTTGGGGAATGGAATTCACAACTTAAGTCGTCAGCAGTATTTTTTAGCAACATTATGATAACTTCTACTCTAATAACTCGTATAAAAGAAGCTCAAAATGATGATTCTCCAGTGCAAAAATGGAAGGAAAAAGTTGAAAAAGGGACAATACCTGACTTTAATGTGAATTCAGATGGGATATTGAGATATCGCAATCGGTTGGTTGTACCACAGGATAAAGACATTAAAAGGGAGATATTGGAAGAAACTCACCGATCACGATATACTGTACATCCCGGTACGACAAAGATGTACCAAGATTTAAAAAAGTTATACTGGTGGGATAGTATGAAGAAGGAGGTAGTTCAGTTTGTACAAACATGTCTAACCTGTCAGCAGATTAAACCTGAGCACCAAAAACCCCCAGGGTTACTCCAACCCTTAGAAGTGCCAGAATGGAAGTGGGAAAACATTACGATGGATTTTGTTTCAGAATTACCACGAACACAAAAAGGACATGATGCCATATGGATAATTGTGGACCGTTTAACTAAATCAGCTCATTTTCTTCCCGTGAACATGAAGTACTCCCCAGAAAAACTAGCTCAGTTGTATCTAGATGAAATTATATGACTACATGGAGTACCGGTAAGTATTGTCTGGACAGAGATCCTCGTTTCGTGTCACGATTCTGGCAAAGGATGCAAGAAATTATGGGCTCTAAACTTCACTTAAGTACACTTACCATCCTCAGACAGATGGACAATCGAAGAGAACTATACAAACCCTTGAGGACATGCTCCGATCATGTGTTATGGATTTTGAAGGGAACTGGAGTCAACACCTCACCTTGATCGAGTTTGCCTATAATAACAGCTATCATTCCACCATACAAATGGCATCGTATGAAGCCTTATACGGGCGCAAGTGCCGCTCACCTATCTTTTGGGATGAAATAGGTGAGAGGAAGGTATTGGATTCGACCACAGTACCATGGATTGAAGAAGCAATAGAAAAGGTCAAAATCATTCGCCAGAAAATACAAACAGCTCAGAGTCGGCAGAAGAGTTATGCCGATCATCGAAAAAAAGACCTGAAATTTGAGGTGGGAGACATGGTGTTCCTAAAAGTTACACCACTTAGGGGAACTATTTCAGCTAGAAAAGGAAAGAAGTTGAAACCCCGATATATAGGGCCGTATAAGATTCAACGACGAGTTGGGGTGGTGGCATATCAACTGGAACTACCGATCAGTATGTCCTGAATTCACAATGTCTTCCATGTTTCCTTACTCAAGAAATACCATCTCGATCCCACTCACATTCTACATCCTGAGGACGTGGAGTTAGATGAAACCCTCACCTATGAAGAACAACCCGTACAGATTTTGGATCGAAAGATGAAAGAACTAAGGAAGAAACGGATATCTTTGGTGAAGATTTTATGGAAAAATCATGATGTGGAGGAAGCCACCTGGGAAGTGGAGGAAGACATGCAAAAGAAGTATCCTTCTCTGTTCACGAACAAAGGTATTAATTTCAAGGACGAAATTGCTCTAAGAGGGGGAGGTTGTGAGACCTCGGTTAGTCATTAATTTCGATATTATGTGATATTAAGAGCATTTTGTTCTATTTTGTACGAATTTATTAGAAAATCCTACTTTGGATTATTTATAAAACCCTAGTTTTTGTATTAATTACAAGTTCGAGTCATAGTTAAAAATTTGATATACTAGTGTGTGTTTTGGTACAGGTAAGTATAGGATTCGATTTATTTTTTTAAAGGTTAAGTAGGTTTTAAAAGGTTAGAAAACCCTAAACTAGCAAAACCTCTAGTGTTATGATTTATTAGAAGCCTAAGTTGGGTTTAAACCCTTAATATTTCTCATGACAAAAAGTTTGGTGTTTCCTTGCATTAGTGTATGTTTAAGACATGATTAAATATAGGTGATTAATATAGGAGGGTAATTAGTGAAGTAACTAAGTCTGGTTAAGTGTTTTAGATTAGATTAAGTTTGTCACCTATGGAGTTAATTGAAAGATTTTTGAATGTTTGTGGGCAAGAGTGTGAGAAAGCTAAATTGGATGACCCATATAAGTGATCTAGTAGTTACTACTTTAAATCGGATGACCGACCTTTTCGAGTGTATAGCACTCCGACAGGATCAAGGGGTTGGGATTGTAAATCGACCTAGGGAACGGGAGATAGAATTATCCATTACAAATTATACAAGGGTTGCATTTAAGAGATACAGGAAGCAACTTGGGAGTTAATAAAACATATATATATCTATATATATACAGAAGGAATACTCGGAACTCTTTATAACGGAAGGTATGAATTTCGAGGGCAAAATTGTTTAAGGGGGGAAGGATATGAGAACCCGGGAAATTAAGTGTACACCCTAAAATATTTTATTTATTTACAGTGATATAAAAAACAAAAAAAAAATTAAAAGAAACATATGACATGCATATCGTAAATCGTAATTAATTGCGAATATTATTAGACACATAACATACACTAGAAATCTATGAAGTACATATCTAATGAGGTTTTCTTAAAGTTAAATGTGTCAAAAATCAATGTAAGAAAAATTTTCCCAAAAATACAAATGAAGTTAGGAATTTATACATGAAATCACAAAATTTTAGACCTTAGAGAGTAATTAAACTATAACTAAAAGACCAACCTAACCCTAAAATCCTAGAATAACTACCATGAAGTCAAGACAAACTATTAGAAATTAGAAAACAACCGAGAGAAAATGACACATTTCATTGAACCAAATGCAAATTTGTTAGGCTAAGCGGTGGAAATGAGGTTAGCTAAGACTTGGGTGGTGAATAACACTTATTGGGGGAGAAACTACCAATTTTACTATGTAAGCAGAGACCGACCGAGTGCAGCTAAGAGAGACCAATTGTTAAGAATGCCTGGGTGGTGGAGGAGAGCAAAATGAAACTGCAGACCTTCTTCTTATCAACTAACATCGAGAGGAAAACAGAGAGTGCGGAAGTGAGAGCAAGAGCTTAGCTAGTTTATCACCAAACAACCAAAGATAAGGAAAATACAATAAGGAAGGCAGGAGAAGCTGGAAAGGAACTGATTTTGGAAGACGCATAGAAGTGTTACCTCTGGTTTTTGATATTATGTCACGTTTATCTATAGAAACCTGTAGAAGTTGGTTAGAAAACTTGCATGAGAACCATAGCAATGGACCATGAGTTTGCGACGTGCGAAACCGGTTAAACTGGAAAATAAGGCAGCCCAGAATCTGAACTTTGGCTACATTTTTCTTTATGCTACGTATTGATTCAGGGTTTACCCAAAACATGAAAGTTGAATTTTCTTAAGTTCTTGTTGTGCCTACAAAATTTCAGGGAAAAAGGATCTGTGTAGCCTGAGTTATGGCCAAAACCCTCGCTTCTATTCTAAACTCTGAATTCTGCTATGTTTCTTGATTTTGCTTCTACCGTGCTCAGTTCATATTGATAATGAAGGAACTGTGTGTTGAGGTCTTCATAAGACTTGTAAATATTTGTCTCAGCTTCAAAACGGTATAAAGTACGTCCAAATCCAAGTTTTGTAGCTCTAGTTACACACAAAACAAGATCGGATGTCAGAACTGCCTTTGAAGTTGGACAGTTCTGACAGAAACTTTGGACCCATTTTTCCCTATGCTCTGCACTGATTTAGTTTTTGGTCAAAACACAAAAGTTATAGCCTTATAAATTAGCTTTCCAACTCCACTAGAATTTCTTGATTCCCATCTCTGAGTTATGAGTTATAGTCATTCAAATAGGGCCTGCTCGGTAACTTGAATTGAAACAGTTGGGACTGTCTTGTGCATTTTTGTCCTAGTTCAATTGAGATCTGACTTGAGGTGTCTTCATGAAAGTTGTGGCCCCTCTTCTTAGTTTCGTAACGGTACCTCATGCACTTCGATTCGATAACCGTAGCCTAAAATTTGATCAAAACAGTTCTAGGTGCCAAATCTGCCGTTTCCGTTTGCCGGCCGTTTCCGTTTTCGTTTGCTGTTTCCACGCGTGCATGTGCCCGTTTTTCCGTTTTGCTTGATTTATGCATTTTAGTAGTCATTTTTGTAGTAATGTGGTGCAATCTTTTATTTCAGACAGTGACGGGATAGACGGTGCCAGTTGGGCCTGCTAGCTGTTACATGACGTGATCTTCGTACTTTTGCTATACTTGCTCTCTGTGTAAGTATTCAGGCCTTTTTTTGTGTATAATTTGCTTATGTGCTTTGGTGTGGATGAGAGGGTACTTAGGCGAGGGTGTACTTGATCACACTCGACCTAAACCCTACTTTGCACCTGTGCTTTTTTATGAGATGTGTATATATGAATTATTTTGGTGTTGAACCCTTGAGCTTGTAGTTTGGGGTGACTTTTGTGGGGCCCGATTTCAAGACCTAGACGGACTATTCGAGCCGGCCGGGGTTTGGTCGAAACTAGTCCTGTGACGGCCCCACCTCCCCCAGGGCGTACCCTAGGGTTTAGCGGACCACCTGCCCAACTCTCGCCAGGACTCACTTACTCGCATCAATTAAAATAAGGTGCAACCTCAATAATAAACGAAATAACGGGTCCCAAGTTTGGAACATACGAATTCATTCATTTCTATCTCAACCATCCATACAGTCCCAAATACATCAAAGGATTTAAGTTCTAGTACATTCAACCCTAATCGAGCGACTAGTGCGAGTACAACTACAAAATTCAAAACAACTAGACTACGCTAGTCTGTACACGTCTCACGCCTCGCTCGTACTCCTGTAAGGAAAACAAATGGCGTGGAATGAGCTAAAAATCCAGTGAGGTTCCAAATAGCAAATTGACCATTATATATAAGTACAAGTTTTCGATATAGCAAAGTAACGAGCATGAGGAGTTCATAAAAGTGAGCAATAACACGTCAAGTAGCAATTGCAAAATGAGCGAGTGTAAAGTTTTAAAAGAAACAATAACACTACAAGTAACAATCATCTCAAAGTATAAGGATACGAATGGCTCTCAGGAGCCAAATTCCCAAAGCATCACCAGGAGCTTGATCACATAATAGTTGACACTCCGTCAACTTTCAAGTAAGTAACCAATCCAGTAGAACACCACTTACACTACTCTCCGTCCACCATTCAAACCCCCTACTGGGCCCAAAATCCTCAAAAAACACGGGTGGTAATACTCGAGTATACCGATTAGTAGAGGAGATATCACTCCACTCGAAAAACATGAGACCCAGAGTTCGTTACCCAATCGACCAAGCCCTTGCCGGCTCGACTCGAGTAACTTGCCGCAGGGTTTCTGGAATTCCAGGAAGTGCGCACATCATAAACAAGTATATCAAATCAATTTCAACAATAAACAAATATATATCAAATAAGGGCAAGTGCGATAAAGTACACTCTTGTCCGATCAAACCAATCATATATCATTTAATCATATTGATCAAGTATTGGAAACAAGTGTCTAGTTCAATCAGGTATTTGGAAGCACTCACCAAAATGAAATGCCCTTAGTAATCACGTCTGGGTTATACTCTGGGTTTGCAGTCCAAATCTGCGATAAAACTTTGTTTCAGAATTTTGAAAATCGACTAAGGTTCGAAACTTAGAGGTTTCGTTCAATAAGAATCAAGAAATGGAAATTCACTTGGAGAATATTCGTGAAACACTCGCTCGCTTTTCAAACTATACAACTTTGTAACATTTATACTTGGAAATGCCATTTGAATCAAAAGTACAAGGAAAACGTATTTCTAGTAGTCATGGTTGTATTTCTCAAAGGTACAAGTTCGGCCAAATCCTTACCTATATATCTCGGTAAAAGAAGGCGCAAATATCCTAGATAGTTCAAGTGGTAATCGCTCTTAACCCTTACTCAAGTTACAAGTATGTCTACCTAATCCGTGAGCGTAAATTTGGGCAGCACGCCCTTTGTATTTTCCTATTTCCAGCCATTTATGGCTTCATTCTTTTCCTCAATCAAACTCAAAGTTACACATAAAACAAACTCATTTCAATAGCCGTTCAATTGGCTCAAGGGCATACAAGTACAAAATCAAGCTAACGACATGTGTGGAAATGATGTTTAGCAAAAGATAGATTTGACGTTGTTTTGCTTAACGGACACAACCGAAGCTACGCCTATCGGATTGGGGTACAATTTATTCCGTTTCGATGCTAAGGCAGAGAGCTACAACTTTGATGAAGATCACCTAGTCCAGTTCGTAGTGTATCTATGTCAAAATTTTGACTTACTAAACCAGAAGCGCACAAACAGGTCAGTTAACCGTGCTAAGTTTAAACAGCAATAACTCAGGCTACCGAAGTCCAAACGAGGTGATTCTAGGGGAGTTGGAAAACGGAGACATAGCCCAACAATTTTTGTGTTTTGGCTAAATGCTAATTCAGTACACATCAGGGTGAACAGACACGGTTAATGGTGTGAAATATCAAAACTGGCCATTGGACTAAACCTATGAGAGTCAGGGGTTTTTTTATCTTTTCATAAGCTACGTTGCTCCGATTGAGCTAAAGTTTTGTAGGAAACTATAAAACATCATCTGTACAACTTTCATGTTTTATGCTAAGCCTAATTCGGCCTCTAACATACTAAAATGGAACCGGGCAGAACTGAAGCTACAATTTCCAGAAATCTGGAATTTTGTTATATTCAAGCTATAATTCACATTTTTACCTTGAAACTACCACTACGATCTCCTTTACAAGATTATATACCAGATATATACATCATACAACACCTAACCCACAAGAAACCCTAACTCAAAAGTCATCCATCTAATCAGCAAAATCACTTGGAACAAGCATCACAAGCACAATACTAACATCAATACCCAACTTAATCATGATTAATGGAGAAAGAAAGGTTGATCAGCCATTATACCTCAAAACAAGAGTTTGCAAGAATGATCCTCCACCTCTCCTTGAAATTTTTGGTTCCTTAAGCTTCCCAAGCTTCCAAACTAGTCATTAATCGGTTTAGTTTTCCTTGGTTGCACTCAAAAGGTTGGATTCAAGGTTAAAAATTGAAAAACTCTCCTCACTCTCTTCCCTCTCCTTGCTCTCGGCCAAACCAGAAAAAAATGAGGAAAAATGAAGCAAAATGGATGATAAGAAGGTAGGAATTTGGCTTGGTCAAGGAACCATAGGTGGCTGACACTTGTCACCATCAAAACCAACTAAAATTTTGTTTTCTTTTCCTTGCATTTTGGCCCACTTATTTCAGCTATATGGCTGAGGATGTGGGAGATATTTTGCAAAAATATCAAGGGTATGTGGTGGTAGGGAAGTGGTGGTCAAGTGGTGTAATCCATCGGTAGAGAACGGTACACGTCGGTTCAACCCAATTTTCCTTAAATCACGTATACTAGGGTTTTAACTTATAATTCACTAACTTATTATTATCACCTCTAATCGCACACATAATATCATCTAAAACTCACTTTTAATCACCAAATTTGATCCACACTTCGTACCGGATAGTCGCACTACGGATAGGCGTAAAACCCTAATTCACGCTAACTTAAAAAAATGAAAAGTGAAACCCTACTTTCTAGGTTCATTTGCACTTATTGTGGGGTGATTGAGTAGTAAAGCTATTAGAAAGGAATAAATGCCAAATAAAAGGACATTTAAGAAAAATGTGAGGGATTTTACAATTCCCTTGATTCCAGTTAGGGTATCGGGTAAAATATGAGAGATTTGAGAAAATCGAGTAGTCACATGTAAAACTAGGGATTTTTTTTTTATTAGAATTTAGGGTTTCAGGTCTTTAAAACAAAACAATGTCTTAAAATAAAAATAAACTAAAGGAAGCGTAATATTTTTTTTTGAGACTAAACAACAATAGTATCCTAAAAGTTGGGATATCACAATCTCCTCTCCTTTAAAGAATTTCGTCCTCGAAATTCATACATTTATTCGTAAATTCATATAATTATTCGTAAATAAGTATAAGCAAATAAAAGCATTTTCGAAACACATTGAAAATATCATACTTTCTTTATATACATATCATAGCAATTAACACATCCTACGGTACATTAACCCTAGGCATTACTCAGGCATTATACTTAATCAAAACTTGAAGAAGTACAACCAAGTACGTACACTTGCATGCTAAGGGTTCCAATTCTCACTAATATCTTCAATATATCCCAAGTCCAGATTATTTGCATTCCCCGTGCCTTGGCTTTCGCCATCCAAACTTATCCTAATATTACTCGAGATCTCAACTTATCGTAAAGGTATTACTCTTTGGTACTCGGGGACAAGAATCCGAAAATATGATAATTCACCACTCAAGCTGGCCAGGCTCAAAAGCAAATCACCCGTATTAGAGATTCCTACCCAACATACATATCTAAGATCCCCAACAATAGACAATTGTTCCACACTTAACAAGTCAATCCCCACAGTCCGAGAACCCTATCCCGGCACGAGCTCAATAGGAGATCTGATACCATCTGTGACGGCTCCACCTCTCCCCAGGGCGTACCCTAGGGTTTAGCGGACCGCCTGCCCAACTCTCGCCAGGACACACTCACTCGCATCAATTAAAATAAGGTTCAACCTCAATAATAAACGAAATAACGGGTCTCAAGTTTGGAACATACGAATACATTCATTTCTATCTCAACCATTCATACAGTCCCAAATACATCAAAAGATTTAAGTTCTCAGTACATTCAACCCTAATCGAGCGACTAGTGCGAGCACAACTACAAAATTCAAAACAACTAGACTACGCTAGTCTGTACACGTCTCACGCCTCGCTCGTACCCCTGTAAGAAAAACAAATGGCGTGGAATGAGCTAAAAATCCAGTGAGGTTCCAAATAGGAAATTGACCATTATTTATAAGTACAAGTTTTCGATATAGCAAAGTAACGAGCATGAGGAGTTCATAAAAGTGAGCAATAACACGTCAAGTAGCAATCTCAAAATGAGCGAGTGTAAAGTTTTAAAAGAAACAATAACACTACAAGTAACAATCATCTCAAAGTATAAGGATACGAATGGCTCTCAGGAGCCAAATTCCCAAAGCATCACCAGGAGCTTGATCACATAATAGTTGACACTCCGTCAACTTTCAAGTAAGTAACCAATCCAATAGAACACCACTTACACTACTCTCCGTCCACCATTCAAACCCCCCTACTGGGCCCAAAATCCTCAATAAACACGGGTGGTAATACTCGATTATACCGATTAGTCGAGGAGATATCACTCCACTCGAAAAACATAAGACCCAGGGTTCGTTACCCAATCGACCAAACCCTTACCGGCTCGACTCGAGTAACTTGCCGCAGGGTTTCTGGAATTCCAGGAAGTGCACACATCATACACAAGTATATCAAATCAATTTCAACAATAAACAAGTATATATCAAATAAGGGCAAGTGCGATAAAGTACACTCTTGTCCGATCAAACCAATCATATATCATTTAATCATATCGTCAAGTATTGGAAACAAGTGTCCAGTTCAATCAGGTATTTGGAAGCACTCACCAAAATGAAGTGCCCTTAGTAATCACGTCTGGGTTATACTCCGGGTTTGGAGTCCAAATTTACGATAAAACTTTGTTTCAGAACTTTGAAAATCGACTAAGGTTCGAAACTTAGACGTTTCGTTCAATAAGAATCAAGAAATGGAAATTCACTTGGAGAATATTCGTGAAACACTCGCTCGCTTTTCAAACTATATAACTTTGTAACATTTGTACTTGAAAATGCCATTTGAATCAAAAGTACAAGGAAAACGTATTTCTAGTAGTCATGGTTGTATTTCTTAAGGGTACAAGTTCGGCCAAATACTTACCTATATACCTCGGCAAAAGAAGGCGCAAATATCCTAGATAGTTCAAGTGGTAATCGCTCTTAACCCTTACTCAAGCTACAAGTATGTCTACCTAATCCGTGAGCATAAATTTGGGCAGCACGCCCTTTGTATTTTCCTATTTACAGCCATTTATGTCTTCATTCTTTTCCTCAATCAAACCCAAGGTTACACACAAAACAAATTCATTTCAATAGCCGTTCAATAGGCTAAAGGGCATACAAGTACAAAATCGAGCTAACGGCATGTGTGGAAATGAAGTTTAGCAAAAGATAGATTTGACGTTGTTTTGCTTAACGGACACGCCCGAAACTATGCTTATCGGATTGGGGTGCAATTTATACCGTTTCGACGTTAAGGTAGAGAGCTACAACTTTGATGAAGATCACCTAGTCCAGTTCGTTGTAACAGCCCCACCTCCCCCTAAGGCGAACCAGAGGGTTCGGCGGGCCGCCTGCCCAGCTCTCGCCGGGACTCAGTCGCTCACTACAATCCTCAACCCAATTACAATATAAATCTCAAAAGTACATCAAATTCTCCAATGATTACATATTACAAATGCAGCGGAAACTGATTCCAATCGTAGAACGTATACTTACATCCATATCAATTTCAAATATTTATACAAGACCAACTCGTACATAAAATAGATCCAAACTTAAACTGTACACGATATAAGCCATCCATTCACGTGAATAAGCACAACAAGCCCTTCCTTCGCCACGAGCTCTGTGGAGGGGAATAAAATATTTTTGGGGTGAGCTAGAAGCTCAGCGAGTAACCAGGAAAATCATTAAACAAATATATTTCACAATGTTGCATTTCGATGATTTCGATGATGTCATGATTCCAAGATCAAATATACGTATTGTTGCTCTCGTGAGCCAGTGAAATCATAGCACTTGAACACCCAACGCTCAAATAGATCATTAACATTAGCATTAACATGAAGAGGGAGCCCCTTTTTGAGCTCCAGATAAACATGAACATGAACCATAAACAAGGTGGAGACGTTGGTGTCCAGCACAAGACTTTCCTAGAACTCATTGAAACCAAATCATGTCATGAATCCACATGCAAGCACGCATGATATGCAATCGCATAATTAATGCAAGAAACATTTCACAAGTACTTTGGAAATAGTTTAGGGTCACTCACCTCCACGGCTCA
This sequence comes from Coffea eugenioides, assembly GCF_003713205.1. Lineage (NCBI taxonomy): Eukaryota > Viridiplantae > Streptophyta > Magnoliopsida > Gentianales > Rubiaceae > Coffea > Coffea eugenioides. The sequence goes on from NC_040043.1 coordinate 33,863,892, forward strand.
GAAATTATCCAGCATATAACATTGCCTTGCTCAAATCCAAGTCTTAGATCACAAACTCAAGGCAAACAAGTCCTTTAAAAGTTCGGACAGCACTTCCCCTGAATTTGCTAACTTTTCCGGCCATCACGGCTTCATTATTTCCTCATTCCAACCCAAAGGTACACACACAACAACAAGTTCATCCAATTGGTACTAGTACAAGTCAAGTTAGGGAAAAGTCCGGAAATGAAAATTAAGTTCAAAACCAGAAAAATAGTTTTGACGTCATTTTGCGGTAATGGTACCAAAGGCGCTACGATGGTCGGATGAAGGTACAAGACCCACCGTTTCGAAGCTAAGAACCAGGGCTACAACAATGTAGAAGGTCACTCAGTCCAAATCCTGTTTACTAGGTGAGTGGTATATGAACTTTCCCCTACACTTAATGAAGCTTGAGTTGTGCTTAGTGGAAGCTAAAGTGTTGAATTTTGTGATTTAATTCTTGTTTTTGGATGAAATGGTGAAGTTTACAATTTATTGGTGAATTTTCTGGTTTAATGTGATCATGATGTTGTGGCCTTGTATGATGATTGGAAATTTTATGTAATGAAGCTAGAAGGTGGGAAAAGTGGACAATTGCAACCAATTTTGGGTTTGGAAGAATTTCTGGAAAATTAGGGTTCTTGGTTGAACATTCTGTCCGAAATTTTAGGTCATAGATAGAGGCCGAATTGGACTTTGCTCAAAATATGAAAGTTGTAGGTATTGATGAGGTTGAAGTGCCTGCAAAATTTCAGGGCATTTGGAGTAGTATAGAGTGAGTTATGCCATTTTTACTGTTGCTGTTCTGGGTTTCAGGATTTGCGAACTGCGCTTGTAATCGTCTGTTTTGACTGGAATTGGTTTGGATTTGGGTGTTGAGGTCTTCTTATGAAATGTAGCTTGATGTCTTAGCTATAATATGCCTTTGGAATCAATGCATTTGGACCTGTGTAGACTGAGTTGGACGAATTAAAGCATTATGTGATTTGGGAACCTGCAATTACGGTTCTGGGTTGGTTTTCTGCATTTTTGACCTAGTTGTGCTAGGATTTGGACTGAGTGACCTTCTACATTGTTGTAGCCCTGGTTCTTAGCTTCGAAACGGTGGGTCTTGTACCTTCATCCGACCATCGTAGCGCTTTTGGTACCATTACCGCAAAATGACGTCAAAACTATTTTTCTAGTTTTGAGCTTAATTTTCATTTCCGGACTTTTCCCTAGCTTGACTTGTACTAGTACCAATTGGATGAACTTGTTGTTGTGTGTGTACCTTTGGGTTGGAATGAGGAAATAATGAAGCCGTGATGGCCGGAAAAGTTAGCAAATTCAGGGGAAGTGCTGTCCGAACTTTTAAAGGACTTGTTTGCCTTGAGTTTGTGATCTAAGACTTGGATTTGAGCAAGGCAATGTTATATGCTGGATAATTTCTGAGCCGTGGAGGTGAGTGACCCTAAACTATTTCCAAAGTACTTGTGAAATGTTTCTTGCATTAATTATGCGATTGCATATCATGCGTGCTTGCATGTGGATTCATGACATGATTTGGTTTCAATGAGTTCTAGGAAAGTCTTGTGCTGGACACCAACGTCTCCACCTTGTTTATGGTTCATGTTCATGTTTATCTGGAGCTCAAAAAGGGGCTCCCTCTTCATGTTAATGCTAATGTTAATGATCTATTTGAGCGTTGGGTGTTCAAGTGCTATGATTTCACTGGCTCACGAGAGCAACAATACGTATATTTGATCTTGGAATCATGACATCATCGAAATCATCGAAATGCAACATTGTGAAATATATTTGTTTAATGATTTTCCTGGTTACTCGCTGAGCTTCTAGCTCACCCCAAAAATATTTTATTCCCCTCCACAGAGCTCGTGGCGAAGGAAGGGCTTGTAGTACTTGTGCACGTGATTGGATGGCCTATGTTTTGTACAGTTTTGATTTGGAATCATTTTATGTATAGTTGAGAATTGTTTCCGCTGCTTTTGTGACATGTAATTATTGGAGACTTGGATGTATAATTGTGGACCAGTTGATGTATATTTGAGGTTTATTCTTGTCATTCATTTGAGGATTGTAGTGAACGACTGAGTCCTGGCCACAACATCATACAAGGCCACAACATTTCCAATCATCATACAAGGCCACAACATCATGATCACATTAAACCAGAAAATTCACCAATAAATTGTAAACTTCACCATTTCATCCAAAAACAAGATTTAAATCACAAAATTCAACACTTTAGCTTCCACTAAGCACAACTCAAGCTTCATTAAGTGTAGGGGAAAGTTCATATACCACTCACCTAGTAAACAAGAGTGGGAGAGTTGTAGGACACCTTAACTTTCCAAAAAAACTTCACACAACAACTCACAATCACTACTTGAAGAGGTTTTATGGAAGGAATTCAAGATTAAATGGTTAGTTTGTGAGATTGGACATGATTGGAGCAAGAAACTTGGAAGCTTTTCTTTCTTTTCTTGTAAGAGGAGGTTCGGCCAAGCTTGAAGGAAAAATGGAAGATATTTGATCAATTTTTTGTTTTATTTAGTAATTGGTAAAAGGTTGAATAGTAAGTCAAAACAAGATTTAATCATATGGTGACACATGTCCCTCTCATTAATTGCTTGCCTAACTTTTTGTCTCTCTTACACAAATATCTTAACACATTGTAAACTAATATCACTTAATACAAAATTCCAACAAGTGGTTAAAAATATAATGCATTTACCGCACTTGCGGGTCCCACGTCCAAAATACGCTTTTAATTTCTCAAAAACTAACCGATACTAGAAAAATCATTTTAAAACTATTTTTGCTCATAAACTTTATCTGGGGAATTTTTCTAATCAAGAAAATGTAGAAAAGGCGGGCGTTTAAAAAATAAACCCTAGAAAAGTAGAAAATTTCCGGGTTCTCACACTTATACTTTTCGGGGCGTCACATTCGTAGTGTATCTTGGTCAAAATTTTGACTTACTAAACCAGAAGCGCACAAACAGGTCAGTTAACCGTGCTACGTTTAAACAACAATAACTCAGGCTACCGAAATCCAAACAAGGTGATTCCAGGGGCGTTGGAAAGCGAAGACATAGTCCTACAATTTTGATGTTTTGACTAAATGCTAATTCAGTACACATCAGGGTGAACAGACATGGTTAATGGTGTGAAATATCAAAACTGGCCATTGGACTAAACCTATGAGAGTCAGGGTTATTTTTGTCTTTTAACAGGTTGGATTGCACCAATTGGGCTGAAATTTTGGAAACAATTATAAAACATCATTCTATACAACTTTCATGTTTTATGCTAAGCCTAATTCGGCCTCTAACATACTGAAATGGAATCGGGGAGAACTAAAGCTACAATTTCCGGAAATCTGGAATTTTGTTATATTCAAGCTATAATTTACAATTTTACCTTGAAACTACCACTACCATCTCCTTTACAAGATTATATATCAGATATATACACCATACAACACCTAACCCACAAGAAATCCTAACTCAAAAGTCATCCATCTAATCAGCAAAATCACTTGGAACAAGCATCACAAGCACAATACTAACATTAATACCCAAATTAATCATGATTAATGGAGAAAGAAAGGTTGATCAGCCAATATGCCTCAAGACAAGAGCTTGCAAGAATGATCCTCCACCTCTCCCTGAAATTTTTGGTTCCTTAAGCTTCCCAAGCTTCCAAACTAGTCATTAATCTGTTTAGTTTTCCTTGGTTGCACTCAAAAGATTGGATTCAAGGTTAAAAATTGAAAAACTCTCCTAACTCTCTTCCCTCTCCTTACTCTCGGCCAAACCAGAAAAAAAATGAGGAAAAATGAAGCAAAATGGATGATAAGAAGGTAGGATTTTGGCTTGGTCAAGGAACCATAGGTGGCCGACACTTGTCACCACCAAAACCAACTAAAATTTTATTTTCTTTTCCTTGCATTTTGGCCCACATATTTCGGCTATATGGCTGAGGATGAGGGAGATATTTTGTAAAAATATCAAGGGTATGTGGTGGTCAAGTGGTGTAATCTATCGGTAGAGAACGGTACATGTCGGTTCAACCCGATTTTCCTTAAATCGCGTATACTAGGATTTTAACTTATAATTCACTAACTTATTATTATCACCTCTAATCCCACACTTAATATCATCTAAAACACACTTTTAATCACCAAATTTGATCCACACTTCGTACCGAATAGTCGCACTACGAATAGGCATAAAACCCTAATTCACGCTAATTTAAAAAACTTGAAAAAGTGAAACCCTACTTTCTAGGTTCATTTGCACTTATTGTGGGGTGATTGAGTAGTAAAACTATTAGAAAGGAACAAACGCCAAATAAAAGGACATTTAAGAAAAATGTGAGGATTTTACAATTCCCTTGATTCCAGTTAGGGTTTCGGGTAAAATATGAGAGATTTGAGAAAACCGAATAGTCACAAGTAAAACTAGGATTTTTTTTATTAGAATTTAGGGGTTCTAGTTTTCAAAACAAAATAATGTTTTAAAATAAAAATAAACTAAAGGAAGCGTAATATTTTTTTTTGAGACTAAACAACAATAGTATCCTAAAAGTTGGGATATCACATTCTCCCCTCCTTAAAAGAATTTCGTCATCGAAATTCATACATTTATTCGTAAATTCATATGTTTATTCGTAAATAAGTATAAACAAATAAAAGCATTTTCGAAACACATTGAAAATAATATACTTTTTTTTAATACATATCATAGCAATTAACACATCCTACGATACATTAATCTTAGGTATTACTCAGGCATTATACTTAATCAAAACTTGAAGAAGTACAATCAAGTACGTACACTTACATGCTAAGGGTTCCAATTCTCACTAATATCTTCAATATATCCCAAGTCCAGATTATTTGCATTCCCCGTGCCTTGGCTTTTGCCATCCAAACTTATCCTAATATTACTCGAGATCTCAACTTATCATAAAGGTATTACTCTTTGGTACTCGGGGACAAGAATTCGAAAATATGATAATTCACCACTCAAACTGGTCAGACTCAAGAGCAAATCACCCGTATTAGAGATTCCTACCCAGCATATATATCTAAGGTCCCCAACAATAGACAATTGTTCCACACTTAACAAGTCAATCCCCACAGTGTGAGGATCGAAAACAACCAATCGAAAAGCCAATCGATAAGCAATTAAAAGATCACAATATAACAATAAATAAATAAAAGGGAAAGAATTGCCAACCAATTAACTACCCAACTCCTCTTAAACTTGTAGATTAATTCAAACAAGTTTCTTCAAATTGATGAATTACAATCACTCTTGTGTACAAAGGAAGGATCACTTCCTCCTCGCCCCAAGCCGCACTTGGTCAAGCAAGAAAGTTTTACTATCACTCGGATAACCCTCACAGAGCTACACCCATGAAATATTCACTAACAAATGAAAAGCTTACAATGAATCTCACACCACTAAGACTACAAATCTTCTTTGAAGAGTATTTTCTCACTAAAATCATTCTAGATCTTTTGTATCTTCAGTGTGCAAAAGTTATTTGAAATATCTGACTATGCTCTATTTATAAGAGACCAAGAAAGTGCTTTATTAAAACTTCCAACGGATAGAAAGTAGCTGAACAGTCAACTAGCCGTTGGGAGTGTCGGACGTCCGGTACTCTTGTTTTTTGCGTCCGACAGCAGCCAGAGAGTTTGAGAAATTTTCTTCAATTCTATCGTACGTCCGGTAAGCTGGTTTTCTGCGTCCGAAGGTATGATGTAAAACTGAAAATTTTTCTTCAATTCCTTAGGACGTCCGGTAGGTTGGTTTTCTGCGTCCGAAGATACTCAATGGTTGTCGGATTTTCGATGCAGTCTTTTTGAGCGTCCGACAGTTATCAACAACCTTTGTCTTCTATCAATTGTACTTGTTCATGGAATCAAATAACTTGATAACTGAAAGTATATCTTGAAGAAATATTAGTATCATCCATTTGTTTTGTAAACATCAAAAGATAGGGATCAAGATCAACATTCTCCCCCTTTTTGATGATGACAAAACAACGGATGGAAAGTAACAAAAGTAAGTATAAGCTCCCCCTCAATCAACGCATCCAAAACTTTTAAGAGCCAAACTCATAATCTCAGAAAAACTCTCCCTTACACATAACATCCATTTCTCCCCCTTTTTGTCATCATAAGATGAGAGTAAAAATCTTATACCGTAATGCAGCAGCAATAATAGAGAATTCAATATTTCAAACAAAAACAGAGAAATGATACTAGAATACAGCAATTATCAATATATCACAGAGACTTGATACCAAAAGAAGTACCAACATATCACGAGAGTTTAACAAAGCAAATCATCATTATATCAGAATAGTTCTTTTCTCTCCCTTTTAGACATCATACAGATTCAGTAATATACAAAAATATCAGCGAAAACTCAGTTCAAAGTATCAGAAATATCAAAAGAGAATTAAAAAAGACATTATGAACAAGAATCACACCAATCTTACTAATATCTCTTACTTGTTAGAGTTAGCAACATGTCTAACTATCCACATGCATTTCATGCCTCTTCTCATATTCTTTCTCACATAACAATCACTTTTCATGTGACCTTTTTGACAACAAAAATTACACATAACCAAAGAATTATTTACATGAACAGGTTTAATAAATCTTACTTGTCTTCTCTTATAACAGCAAATTCATTTGCAGCAGAATTTATCTTAAAATGAGGTTTTGATTTATTACTTTGAAAACAGTCTTATTTTTTTTTGTTGGCGCAACTCATTTAAATTATCCATCCTTCTTATCAAATCACCTTGTTCCTTTTTGAACATTTCACAAAGTTTTGTTTTTTTATCAAGCTCAAAGTGTAAAACAGTCTCACTTTTTTTTAAGAAATCACTTTCAGTTTTCAGTTTTTTATTTTCTTGAAAAAGACGTGCATTGTCCTGAACAAGAAAGCTAATTTTATGTTTTAATTCCTTGTTTTTAGCATAAGATTCTTTCAAACTATCATGCAATTTTATAATAAAAGATTCAAGATCATCATCAGTTTCATCATCACTTTCAAATTGAGAGTTAGAAGATGTTACCTCATCATCTCCAATGGCCATAAAAGCCAATTGAGCAGATTTTTCTTCCTCTTCAATTTCACTATCGGAGTTGCAGTCATTCCATGTGAACTGGAAGTTGTTGAATCTTGGTTTTCTTTCACCTTTTCTCTTCTTCATAGGACACTCACCCATGTAGTGTTCAACTTGGCCGCATTCATAGCATGTATCACCTTGTCTTTTGTTGGTCTCATACTTTTCTTTGTTTCTTGCATTGTTGAATTGATTAGAATCTGAATTGCTAGATCCTCCTCTTCTAAATCTCCTTTTGTTGAGGATCCTCTTGAAACTTTTTGTTATGAGAGCAAGATCACTGCCATCAACTTCTGCATCTTCTTCATTTAGGGAGGCAGAATCATCTTCATTTTGAGATGCCTTTAGAGCAATGCTCTTTCTTACATTCGCATCCTCCTCCTCTTGCACTTTGCACTTAAGTTTCAGCTCATAAGAGGTTAGAGAATTAATAAGAGATTCAATAGGCATAGTATTCAAATCTTTAGCCTCCTCAATAGCAGCCACTTTATTTTCCCAATCATTGGACAAGGCATTCAATATTTTTCAATTATTCTCACCTAGAGAATATTCTTTTTCCAGTACCTCTAAGTCCTTAATGAGGTCGTTGAATCTACAGTACATCTCATCTATGTTTTCATGAGGTTCCATCTTGAACGATTCATACTTGGTAACCAGAATGGACTTCTTTCGTTCTCTAACATTCTCACTACCTTCATGAAATTCTCTCAGTTTATCCCAAATTTCCTTGACTAACTTGCAGCCTTTGACTCTAATAGATTCATTTGAGTCTAAAGCACAATATAACACATTCATGACTTTTGCATTTAAGGTGAGATGAGCTCTATCCATAGCAGTCAGTTCACTTCTTGTTTTTGGTCTAGATCTATGAATATTTTCATCTAAAAGAGAGGCATCATATGGACCTTCACTAATAATAAACCACAATTCAATATCAATAGACTGCAAAAAAATAATCATTCTTTCTTTCCAACTCACATAATTTGACACATTAAACATAGGTGGTCTAATGACAGAATGTCCTTCAAAAAACATGGCATTATTGGTTGTCATTTTTACTCCCAAACCGATTGAGCTTAATCTCTAGGAGACCAATCTCTGATACCAATTGTAAGGATCGAAAACAACCAATCGAAAAGCCAATCGATAAGCAATTAAAAGATCACAATATAACAATAAATAAATAAAAGGGAAAGAATTGCAAACCAATTAACTACCCAACTCCTCTTGAGCTTGTAGATTAATTCAAACAAGCTTCTTCAAGTTGATGAATTACAATCACTCTTATGTACAAAGGAAGGATCACTTCCTCCTCGCCACAAGCCGCACTTGGTCAAGCAAGAAAGTTTTACTATCACTCGGATAACCCTCACAGAGCTACACTCATGAAGTATTTACTCACAAATGAAAAGCTTACAATGAACCTGTGATACCCCAACTTTTAGGATCATCTTTTGTTTAGTCTTAAAGAGGATATTACGGTTTCTTTAGTTTATTTTATTTTAAAACAATATTTTGTTTCAAGGAAGATATTAAAGTTATTTCTTTGGGGTTGATATAAAAGCCTAGAAACCCTAAAAGTCTAATCGAAACCCTAGTTTTACTTGTGATTGATCATTTTCTCAAATTTCTCATATTTCAATCGAAACCCTAAATTCAATTTATGGAATTGTACAACCCTCACGTTTTTTTTAAAAAATGCCCGTTTATTTGAAAATTATTCATTTATTATAGCCTACTACTCAATCACCCCACAATAAGTGCCAATGAACTTAGAAAGTAGGGTTTCACTTTTGGTTTCAAGATTGGAGCAAAATTAGGGTTTTCACGATTTTCGCCGGATGAATTTTCGGTACGGAGCAAGGATCAAATTTGGTGATTAAAAATGACTTTTAAGTGAGAAATAATATGTGATTAGAAGCAATGATATAAGGTTAGTGAATAGGAAGTAAAAACCCTAGTACGTGTGTTTTAAAGAAAAACGGCGCGAACCGACGGGTACCGCTCACTACCGATTGAACGCACCACTTGACCACTACTTTCTTATCACATGAGCATTAATACTTTAGCAAAATATCCCCCCCTCATTGCCAGCTAGCTTGACCGAAAATGTGGACTAAAATAGCAAGGAAGAAAGAGAAATTTTTGTGGTTGTAATTAAGCCAAGTGTTGGCAAAACTTGTGGCTTAGATTAATCCTAATCTTCTAGCCTTTTTAATCACCATAGAGCAGCCTTTCTTCTTCATTTTTCCTTGAGCTTGGCCGAGACAAGAGAGAGAGAAAGGGAGAGCAAGAGAAAACAATTTCCTTCTTGATTTGCTTCAACCAAGTGAGAAAATCCAATTCTAAACCGATTAAAGTGTGGGTTGTGAGTTGGGAAGCTTGAGGAACTAAGAAATTTCAAAGGGGGTGAAGTATCACTCTTCCAAGCCTTGTCTTTGAGGTATAAAAATCTGATCATGATCCTTGTTCCTTTAAATTTTGGTTTAAGATGTTATTTAGATCATGTTTTAGCTTGATGACAAGATATGCAAGTTGTTGTGATGAATTTTGGATGATTTAAGCAAGTTAGGGTTTGATTAATTTCTACCTATACTTGATGTATGATTGATATATGTTGTATCCAAGGTTATATATGGGGTTTTGGTAGCAAGTGTAGCAAGAAATTAAGAAAACTATCATTGAAACCAAAAGATTTCAGATTTCTGGAAATTTTCACCCTATTCTGTCCGTTTTTGTTGCACCATGTTAGAGGCTGAATTGGGCTTGGAATAAAACATGAAAGTTGTAGAGAATGGTATTTTATAGGTGCCTACAAAATTTTAGCTCAATCGGAGCAATGTATCCCATGAAAAGACCAAAATACCCTCACTGTTTTAAGGTTTTTCCCAGTAGTCCGTTTGGTCCGTTTATCCAGTTTATCACGTTTATTCACTAGGATCCATACTGATTTAGCTTTTTTCCAAAACATGAAAGTTTTAGTATTATGACTTAGCTTTTAAACGCCTCCAAGAACACCTTAATCAGACTTTGGTAACCTGAGATATGACCATTCCAGTGCAGTGCGGTTAAATAGCCGACTAGTTGGATTTTGGTTCTGTAAATTGAGGATTTGACTAGGTTTAATTGGAAACTGGACTAAGTGATCTTCATGAACATTGTAGCCCTGTGTCTTAGCTTCGAAACGGTATAAGTTATGCCTCAATCTGATAAACGTAGCCTCGGATGTGTTATTTCTGCAACCACACGTCAAATCTGTCTTTTGCTAGATTGTATTTCCGCACTTGTTATTACTTTGATTCTTATTCTTATGATGTTATGAGCCTATGGAACGGCTATTGACTTGCATTTATGATATATATGACTTTGGGATTGGCTGAGGAAAAATAATGAAGCCTAAATGGCTGGAAAATTGGGTAAACACAACGGGCATGCTGCCCAAATTTACGCTCGAGGACTATAAAAATACACTTGCGATTTGGGTCGAGTTGATATGAATAGTACTTGAACCATCTAGGGTACTTGAGTCTTCTTGTTTCGAGGTATATAAGTAAGGACTTGGCCGAACTTGCACCCTTGAGAAATGCAATCATGATTGCTCGAAGTATGTTTTCCTTGTACTTTCAACTCGCATGACAATTTCAAGTATAAATATTACAAAGTTTTACTGTTTAAAAAGGCGAGCAAGTGTTTCACGACTACTCTCCAAGTGAATTCCAATTTCTTGATTTTTATTGAATGAAACGTCTAAGTTTCGAATCTTATCATGTTTCAAAGTTCTCAAACTGAGTTTTATCGCAGATTTGGACTCCGAACCCGGAGTATAACCTGAAAGTGACCAGTAAAGGCACTATATCTTGTGGTGAGTGCTTTCAAATACCAAATTGCACTAGATACTTGAACTTGATACGTGACCAATATGAGTACATGTTATATACGTGAATTGATAGGGCAAGAGTGTACTTTATCGCACTTGCCCTTACGTGATATACTTGTTTATTGATTGCAATTGACTTGATATACTTGTTTATGATGTGCGCACTTCTTGGAATTTCCAGAAACCCTGTGGCGAGTTACTCTAGTCGAGCCGGCAAGGGATTGGTCGATTGGGTAACGAACCCTGGGTCTCTTGTTTTGTCGAGTGGAGTGATATCTTCTCGACTAATCGGTATACTCGAGTATTACCACCCGTGTTTATTGAGGATTTTGGGCCCAGTAGGGGGTGTGAATGGTGGACGGAGAGTAGTGTAAGTGGTGCTCTACTGGATTGGTTCCTTTACTTGAAAGTTGACGGAGTGTCAACTATTACGTGATCAAGCTCCTGATGATGAAATGGGAAGTTGGCTCCTGAGAGCCATCCGTATCCTTATGCTTTGGAATGAATATTGTTTATTGGATTATTGTTTCTTCTGAAAACTTTTACACTCGCTCATTTTGAGATTGCTACTTGAAGTGTTATTGCTCACTTTTATGAACTCTTCATGCTCGTTACTTTGCTATATCGAAAACTTGTACTTATAAATAATGGTCAATTTGCTATTTGGAACCTCACTGGGCTTTTAGCTCATACCACGCTATTTGTTTTCCTTACAGGGGGTACGAGCGAGGCGTGAGAGGTGTAAAGACTAGCGTAGTCTAGTTGTTTTTTACTTTTGACTTTTGACTTGTACTCGCACTATTCCTCGAATAGAATGTTTTATATATTGAGGCTTTGTACCTTGATTTTCATCAATGTAAATTCTAAGTTTGAATTGCGATGTTATTTATGGTCCAGGAATGAATGCACGTGATACGAGTGAGTGAGTCCTGGCGAGAGTTGGGCAGGAAGTCCGCCAAACCCTTTGGTACGCCTCAGGAGGAGGTGGGGTCGTCACAGAACCTCACACCACTAAGACTACAAATCTTCTTTGAAGAGTATTTTCTCACTAAAATCACTCTAGATCTTTTGTATCTTTAGTGTACAAAAGTTATTTGAAATATCTGACTATGCTCTATTTATAGGAGACCAAGAAAGTGCTTCATTAAAGCTTCCAACGGATAGAAAGTAGCTGAACAGTCAACTAGCCATTGGGAGTGTCGGACGTCCGGTACTCCTGTTTTTTGCGTCCGACAGCAGGCAGAGAGTTTGAGAAATTTTCTTCAATTCTATCGGACGTCCGGTAGGCTGGTTTTCTGCGTCCGAAGGTATGATGTAAAACTGGGAATTTTTCTTCAATTCCTTAGGATGTCCGGTAGGCTGGTTTTCTGGTTCCGAAGATACTCAATGGTTGTCGGATGTCCGATGCAGTCTTTTTGAGCGTCCGACAGTTTTCAGCAACCTTTGTCTTTTATCAATTGTACTTGTTCATGGAATCAAATAATTTCATAATTGAAAGTATATCATGAAGAAATATTAGTATCATCCATTTGTTTTGTAAACATCAAAAGATAGGGATCAAGATCAACACACAGTCCGAGAACCCTCTCCTGGCACAAGCACAATAGGAGCTTTGATACCATCTGTGACGGCCCCACCTCCCCCCAAGACGTACCCTAGGGTTTAGCGGACCGCCTGCCCAACTCTCGCCAGGACTCACTCACTCGCATCAATTAAAAGAAGGTGCAACCTCAATAATAAATGAAATAACGGGTCCTAAGTTTGGAACATACGAATACATTCATTTCTATCTCAACCATCCATACCGTCCCAAATACATCAAAAGATTTAAGTTCTCAGTACATTCAACCCTAATCGAGCGACTAGTGCGAGCACAACTACAAAATTCAAAATAACTAGAGTACGCTAGTTTGTACACATCTCACGCCTCGCTCGTACCCCTGTAAGGAAAACAAATGGCGTGGAATGAGTTAAAATCCCAGCGAGGTTCCAAATAGCAAATTGACCATTATTTATAAGTACAAGTTTTCGATATAGCAAAGTAACGAGCATGAGGAGTTCATAAAAGTGAGCAATAACACTTCAAGTAGCAATCTCAAAATGAGCGAGTGTAAAGTTTTAAAAGAAACAATAACACTACAAGTAACAATCACCTCAAAGTATAAGGATACGAATGGCTCTCAAGAGCCAATTCCCAAAGCATCACTAGGAACTTGATCACGTAATAGTTGACACTCCGTCAACTTTCAAGTAAGTAACCAATCCAGTGGGACACCACTTATACTACTCTCCGTCCACCATTCAAACCCCCTACTGGGCACAAAATTCTCAATAAACACGGGTGGTAATATTCCAGTATACCGATTAGTTGAGAAGATATCACTCCACTCGACAAACATGACACCCAGGGTTCGTTACCCAATCGACCAAGCCCTTGCCGGCTCGACTCGAGTAACTTGCCGCAGGGTTTCTGGAATTCCAGTAAGTGCGCACATCAGAAACAAGTATATCAAATCAATTTCAACAATAAACAAGTATATATCAAATAAGGGCAAGTGCGATAAAGTACACTCTTGTCCGATCAAACCAATCATATATCATTTAATCATATTGATCAAGTATTGGAAACAAGTGTCCAGTTCAATCAGGTATTTGGAAGCACTCACCAAAATGAAGTGCCCTTAGTAATCACGCCAGGGTTATACTTCGGGTTTGGAGTCCAAATCTGCGATAAAACTTTGTTTCAGAACTTTGAAAATAGACTAAGGTTCGAAACTTAGACGTTTCGTTCAATAAGAATCAAGAAATGAAAATTCACTTGGAGAATATTCGTGAAACACTCGCTCGCTTTTCAAACTATATAACTTTTTTACATTTATACTTGGAAATGCCATTTGAATCAAAAGTACAAGGAAAACGTATTTCTAGTAGTCATGGTTGTATTTCTCAAGGGTACAAGTTCGGCCAAATCCTTACCTATATACCTCGGTAAAAGAAGGCGCAAATATCCTAGATAGTTCAAGTGGTAATCGCTCTTAACCCTTACTCAAGCTACAAGTATGTCTACCTAATCCGTGAGCGTAAATTTGGGCAGTACGCCCTTTGTATTTTCCTATTTTCAGCCATTTATGGCTTCATTCTTTTCCTCAATCAAACCCAAAGTTACACACAAAACAAACTCATTTCAATAGCCGTTCAATAGGCTCAAGGGCATACAAGTACAAAATCAAGCTAACGGCATGTGCTCAAATGAAGTTTAGCAAAAGACAGATTTGACGTTGTTTTGCTTAACGGACACAACTGAAGCTACGCCTATCAGATTTGTGTGCAATTTATACTGTTTCGACGCTAAGGCTGAGAGCTACAACTTTGATGAAGATCACCTAGTCCAGTTCGTAGTGTATCTAGGTCAAAATTTCGACTTACTAAACCAGAAGCGCACAAATAGGTCAGTTAACCGCGCTACGTTTAAACAATAATAACTCAGGCTACCGGAGTCCAAACGACGTGATTTCAGGGGCGTTGGAAAGAGAAGACATAGCCCTACAATTTTTGTGTTTTGGGTAAATGCTAATTCAGTACACATCAGGGTGAACAGACACGGTTAATGGTGTGAAATATCAAAACTGGCCATTGGACTAAACCTATGAGAGTCATGGGTATTTTTATCTTTTCACAGGTTACGTTGCTCCGATTGCACTGAAATTTTTGCAGGAAACTATAAAACATCATTCTATACAACTTTCATGTTTTATACTAAGCCTAATTCGGCCTCTAACATTCTGAAATGGAACCGGACAGAACTAAAGTTACAATTTCCAGAAATCTGGAATTTTGTTATATTCAAGCTATAATTCACATTTTTACCTTGAAACTACCACTACCATCTCCTTTACAAGATTATATACAAGATATATACATCATACAACACCTAACCCACAAGAAACCCTAGCTCAAAAGTCATCCATCTAATCAGCAAAATCACTTGGAACAAGCATCACAAGCACAATACTAACATTAATACCCAACTTAATCATGATTAATGGAGAAAGAAAGGTTGATCAGCCATTATACCTCAAGACAAGAGCTTGCAAGAATGATCCTCCACCTCTCCTTGAAATTTTTGGTTCCTTAAACTTCCCAAGCTACCACACTAGTGATTAATCGGTTTAGTTTTTCTTGGTTGCACTCAAAAGGTTGGATTCAAGGTTAAAAATTGAAAAACTCTCCTCACTCTCTTCCCTCTACTTGCTCTCGGCCAAACCAGAAAAAAAAATGAGGAAAAATGAAGCAAAATGGATGATAAGAAGGTAGGATTTTGGCTTGGTCAAGGAACCATAGGTGGCCGACACTTGTCACCACCAAAACCAACTAAAATTTTATTTTCTTTTCCTTGCATTTTGGCCAACATATTTCGGCTATATGGCTGAGGATGAGGGAGATATTTTGCAAAAATATCAAGGGTATGTGGTGGTAGGGAAGTGGTGGTCAAGTGGTGTAATCCATCAGTAGAGAACGGTACACGTCGGTTCAACCCGATTTTCCTTAAATCGCGTATACTAGGGTTTTAACTTATAATTCACTAACTTATTATTATCACCTCTAATACCACACTTAATATCATCTAAAACTCACTTTTAATCACCAAATTTGATCCACACTTCGTACCGGATAGTCGCACTACGAATAGGCGCAAAACCCTAATTCACGCTAACTTAAAAAAATGAAAAGTGAAACCCTACTTTTTAGGTTCATTTGCACTTATTGTGAGGTGATTGAGTAGTAAAGCTATTAGAAAGGTATAAACACCAAATAAAAGGACATTTAAGAAAAATGTGAGGAATTTTACAATTCCCTTGATTCCAGTTAGGGTTTTGGGTAAAATATGAGAGATTTGAGAAAACCGAGTAGTCACAAGTAAAACTAGGGTTTTTTTTATTAGAATTTAGGGTTTCTTGTCTTTTAAACAAAACAATGTCTTAAAATAAAAATAAACTAAAGGAAGCGTAATATATTTTTTTTTAGACTAAACAACAATGGTATCCTAAAAGTTGGGGTATCACAATCTCCCCTCCTTAAAAGAATTTCGTCCTCGAAATTCATACATTTATTCGTAAATTCATATGTTTATTCGTAAATAAGTATAAGAAAATAAAAGCATTTTCAAAACACATTGAAAATAACATACTTTCTTTATATACATATCATAGCAATTAACACATCCTACGGTACATTAACTCTAGGTATTACTCAGGCATTATACTTAATCAAAACTTGAAGAAGTACAACCAAGTACGTACACTTGGATGCTAAGGGTTCCAATTTTCACTAATATCTTCAATATATCCCAAGTCCAGATTATTTGCATTCCCCGTGCCTTGGCTTTCGTCATCCAAACTTATCCTAATATTACTCGAGATCTCAACTTATCGTAAAGGTATTACTCTTTGGTACTCGGGGACAAGAATCCGAAAATATAATAATTCACCACTCAAGC
Organism: Coffea eugenioides; assembly: GCF_003713205.1. Classification (NCBI taxonomy): domain Eukaryota; kingdom Viridiplantae; phylum Streptophyta; class Magnoliopsida; order Gentianales; family Rubiaceae; genus Coffea; species Coffea eugenioides. The sequence continues at coordinate 33,880,444 of NC_040043.1, forward strand.
TGGCCAGGCTCAAGAGCAAATCACCCGTATTAGAGATTCCTACCCAACATACATATCTAAGGTCCCCAACAATAGACAATTGTTCCACACTTAACAAGTCAATCCCCACAGTCCGAGAACCCTCTCCCGACACGAGCTCAATAGTAGCTCTGATACCATCTGTGACTGCCCCACCTCCCCCCAGGACGTACCCTAGAGTTTAGCGGACCGCCTGCCCAACTCTCGCCAGGACTCAATCACTCGCATCAATTAAAATAAGGTGCAACCTCAATAATAAACGAAATAACGGGTCCCAAGTTTGGAACATACGAATACATTTATTTCTATCTCAACCATCCATACAGTCCCAAATACATCAAAAGATTTAAGTTCTCAGTACATTCAACCCTAATCGAGCGACTAGTGCGAGCACAACTACAAAATTCAAAACAACTAGACTACGCTAGTATGTACACGTCTCACGCCTCGCTCGTACCCCTGTAAGGAAAACAAATGGTGTGGAATGAGCTAAAAGCCCCGTGAGGTTCCAAATAGCAAATTGACCATTATTTATAAGTACAAGTTTTCGATATAGCAAAGTAACGAGCATGCGGAGTTCATAAAAGTGAGCAATAACACTTCAAGTAGCAATCTCAAAATGTGCGAGTGTAAAGTTTTAAAAGAAACAATAACACTACAAGTAACAATTGTGATACCCCGACTTTTAGGATAATGTTTTTGTTTAGTCTCAAAGAGGATATTACGGTTTCTTTATTTTATTTTTGTTTTAAAATATTGTTTTATTTTAAAGACTAGAAACCCTACTTGTACTTTAAAACCCTAGTTTACTTGTGACCAACAGGTTGTGTTTAAATCTCTCATATTTGACTCAAAACCCTAATTTTAAACTATGGAATTGTAAAATTCATCACATTTTTCTTAAAATTCCCTTTTATTTGAAATACATTACCTTATTATAGCTATACTACTTATTTACATCCTCAAGGGTTAGAATAAAGAATAGAATTAAGAGTTTTACCCTTAGTTTTATAGTTCGTGTAAATTAGAGTTTTCACGTATTTTGGTAATGTGATTAAGTGTGGAGGTTTGTGTACTAAATTTAGTAATTAAGAGTGAGTTTTAGATGAGAAATAATATGAGATTAGAAGTGAGAATAATAAGTTAGTGAATTATAAGTAAAAATCCTAGTACGTGCGAGTTAAGGAAAAACGGGTAGAACCGACGTGCACCGTTTGTTACCGAGTGAGTGCACCACGTGAACACCACTTTATTACCTTAATACCCTTGCTATTAATTGAGTCAAATCAGCCCCAAAATATCTGATAAAGCAGCCGAAAAGTTGGACAAAAAACAAGAGAGAGAAAAGAAAATTTTGACCACCAATCAAATTGTGACATGTGTTAAACTTTGACCAAGCCTTTTTCTTGCTTTCTTATCTTTCCTTGGGCTGCATTTCTTCTTCATTTCTGCACATTTGGCTGTGAGAGTGAGGAGAGAAAAGGAGAGAAAGAAACACTTCATTCCATTTCTTGCTCAATCTTGCAAACTAACCGATAGATTCACCAAATAATCCATGGAAGTTGCTTAGGAAGGTGGATTGCCATCTTGGAGTGGAGAGTTTTGGTGGTTCAAGCTTCCTAGAGGCTATTGTGCTTCTCCAATCCTAGGTAAGGAAGGTATTAGTTCATGGTTGTACTACTTAATGGTTTACAAGTGAAAGTTATGGTTTGTTGGATAGATCTCATGGTTTAGTAGTAGATTTGGTCAATTCCAGCTTTGTAGTGTAAAATTTCAGCTTTGGGTTTGAATGATTTTCTTCTTATACTTGCTGTATGGATGGTATATGATGTATATAAGCTTGTATATGAGGTTGTAGTGCTGGTTTCAAGCTTAAAATGAGAGTTATACCTTGAATGGAGCAAATTTCCAGAATATCGGTTTCTTATGGTTCAGTTCTGCCCGTTTCTGTTTGAGTATGTTAGAGACCGAACCATCCTTAGCCCAAAACATGAAAGTTGTAGAGAATGATATTTTATGGTTTCCTAAAAAATTTCAGCCCAATTCGACCTCCGTAGCCTGTGAAAAGACTGAAATACCCCTGCTGCCCTGTTTCTGTCCGAAACTGATAATCAGCTTCTATAATTGGTTAGTTTGACTGGGAATACTACTGATTTGGTTGTCTATATCTTCTTAAGAATTATAGCCTTGTATCTTAGCTTTCAAATGGCTTTGGAATTACCTGAATCGGAGTTGTGTGTGCTGAGATATGATTGAATGAATCAGGATTGCTAGTTGAATTTCACAGTGAGCTTCGAACTGGAAAATCTGGGGTTGTTTTTGTAACTTTGACCTAGTTAGGATGAGAACTGGACTAAGTAGTCTTCATCAAAGTTATATCCCTCTGTCATAGCTTCGAAACGGTATAAATTTCACCCCAATCAGATAAGCGTAGCTCCGGTTGTGTCTGTTACGTAAAACAACGTCAAATATGCCTTTTGTTTCCTAAGTTAAACTTCATTTCCGCACGTGTTCTTAGCTTGATTTTGTACTTGTATGACCTTGAGCCTATTGGACGGCTAATCAAATGAGATTATGTTGTGTGTAACTTTGGGTTTGATTGAGGAAAAGAATAAAGCCATAAATTGCTGGAAAATAGGTAAATACAAAGGGCGTGCTGCCCAAATTTACGCTCGAAAACTAGGTAGATATGCTTGCGACTTGAGTAAGGTTTGAAAGCAAATACCACTTAAACCATCTAGGATATTGCACCTTCTTTTATCGAGGTATATAAGTTAGAACTTGGCCGACCTTGTACCCTTGAAAAAATGCAATTTATGACTAATAGATATACTTTTCTCCATTTCGTCAACCCAAATGGTATTTCAAAGTATAATTGTTTCCAAGTTTCAAAGTCTTAAGAGCGAGTATGAATTTCTTAGAATTTGATAAGTATCTTGAATACTATTCAAACGAGTTGCATTTACTTGATTTTCTTGAAGCGAAACTCCTATGTTTCGAACTCTAGAAAATTTTACATTCGTAAATGATATCTTATCGCAGATTTGGACTCCAACCAAGGAGTTGGACCTGAACGTGTTTTTGAGAGGCACTAGACTTTTGGTGAGTGCTTCCAAATATCTGGTTGAACTTAACACTTGTTTTGATACTTGATCCATGAAAATACATGATACGAGATTTGTTGATCGGGTAAGGGTATACTTTATCGCACTTGCCCTAATATGATATCTACTTGTTTATTGTTGCAATTAACTTGATATACTTGTACTTGATTTGTAAGTGTGGAGCGGCAGTATGTACCACACTCTATCCGAGTGGGAGGTGCCTCTCATTCTCGTCTCCATACTTTGATTTTAATTCAGTCGATTGGAGTGTTACCTCATCGACTTTTGGGGACCCCAAACCCCATTGGCTAGTTAATCGAGTCGAGCCGGCAAGGGCTTGGTCGATTGGGTAACGAACCATGGCTCTTTCGTTTTGTCGAGTGGAGTGATATCTCCTCGACTAATCGGTATACTCGAGTATTACCACCCGTATTTATTGAGGATTTTGGACCCAGTTGGGGGTGTGAATGGTGGACGGAGAGTAGTGTAAGTGGTGCTCTACTGGATTGGTTACTTACTTGAAGGTTGACGGAATGTCAACTATTACTTGATCAAGCTCTGGTGATGCAATGGGAATTTGGCTCCTGAGAGTCATCCGTATCCTTATACTTTGGAGTGATTATTGTTTATTGGATTATTATTTCTTTTGAAAAACTTTTACACTCGCTCACTTTGAGATTTGCTACTTGAAGTATTATCGCTCACTTTTATGAACTATTCATGCTCATTACTTTGCTACGTGATACTTGCACTTTTAAATAAGGGTTAACTTGCTATTTGGAACCTCACTGGGCTTTTAACTCATTTCACGCCATTTGTTTTCCTTACGTGGGGTACGAGCGAGGCGTGAGACGTGTACAGACTAGCGTAGTCTAGTTGTTTTGAATTTTGTAATTGTACTTGCACTAGCCGCTCGATTAGGGTTGAATGTACTGAGAACCCTTAACTCTTTTGATGTATTTGGGACTGTATGGGTGGTTGGGATAGAATTGAGGTGGTGTTTGGTTCGCACGTCGGAATCGGATTCGGATTCGGAATCGGATATCCTGGGTTTGGAATGAGGTCATTCATTCCAATACATTTGTTTGGTTCAAATACCTAGAATGTGTATCATTATTATAATTGATGTTTGGTTCGTCGACTCTTTCGGAATGGAATATAATAATATATTATAAATTCTATCGTAAATAATAGTTATTGGCTCTTTGTAAATGTGATATAAGAAATTTTCACTAATTAAATATATTAGTATAAATGTATTAGTAAATTTAGATAATAATATTATCATTATAAGTTTGTAACTAATTAAATTAAATATTATATATATAATTAAATATAATTATTTAATTATTTAATTATTTAATATATACAAATATTAATTATACTAATATTTTATATAAATATAATATATATTACATATTAAATATAGTTATTATTATATATTATTATATTTTAAATAATAATTATTATAATTATATAACTTATTAATATTACATACATGTATATATTATAATTATATGCACATATAATATACATTTATAAATATACATATATATTATAAATTTAATATTATATAGTATTAATAAATTTATAATATATATTATACAAGTATAATTATATTTAACTAAATAATTATAATATATAATTATATAATACAATAACATCATTATTATAAGTTTGTAACTAATTAAATTAAATATTATATATATAATTAATTATAATTATACAAACGCTATAAAATAAATACATAATTATAATTATATAATATATAAATATTAATTGTACTCATATTTTATATAAGTATAATGCATATTAATATTAGATATAGTAATTATTATATATTATTGTATTTAAAATAATAAATTTAAATATAAATATAAATATATAATTTATTAATATTATATACATGTGTATATTATAATCATATGCACATATAATATGCATTTATAAATATACATATATATTATAAATATATTATAATATAATATTAATAATTTATAATATATATTATATAAATATATATTATATTTAACTAAATAATTATAATATATATTTATATAATGTACTAATATTATAATTATAATATATTAATATGTATATATTATAATATATAATATATATAAATATTAATTATATCATTGTATAATTATAATATGTAATTGGATTTGTTTCTTGGAATCAAACTTGGGAATCGGATAAAACCCACCAAATACTTGGGAATGGAGAAACACCAAATTTTTAGAAATCATTCCAAGATTTCAATTCCCATTCCAGTGAACCAAACACCATTTATGGGGTTCATTCCATTCCCCGAATCCGATACCCTCTTACCAAACGCCCCCTGAATGTATTTGTATGTTCCAAACTTGGGAACCGTTATTTCGTTTATTATTGAGGTTGCACCTTATTTTAATTGATGCGAGTGAGTGAGTCCTGGCGAGAGTTGGGCAGGCGGTCCGCCGAACCCTTTGGTTCGCCTTAGGGTGAGGTGGGGCTGTCACAACAATCATCTCAAAGTATAAGGATACGAATGGCTCTCAGGAGCCAAATTCCCAAAGCATCACTAGGAGCTTGATCACGTAATAGTTGACACTCCGTCAACTTTCAAGTAAGTAACCAATCCAGTAGAACACCACTTACACTACTCTCCGTCCACCATTCAAACCCCCTACTGGGCCCAAAATCCTTAATAAACACGGGTGGTAATACTCGAGTATCACTCCACTCGACAAACATGAGACCCAGGGTATGTTACCCAATCGACCAAGCCCTTGCCGGCTTGACTCGAGTAACTTGCCGCAGGCTTTCTGGAATTCCAGGAAGTGCGCACGTCATAAACAAGTATATCAAATCAATTTCAACAATAAACAAGTATATATCAAATAAGGGCAAGTGCGATAAAGTACACTCTTGTCCGATCAAACCAATCATATATCATTTAATCATATTGATCAAGTATTGGAAACAAGTGTCCAGTTCAATCAGGTATTTGGAAGCACTCACCAAAATAAAGTGCCCTTAGTAATCACGTCTGGGTTATACTCCGGGTTTGGAGTCCAAATCTGCGATAAAACTTTGTTTTAGAACTTTGAAAATCGACTAAGGTTCGAAACTTAGACGTTTCGTTCAATAAGAATCAAGAAATGAAAATTCACTTGGAGAATATTCGTGAAACACTCGCTCGCTTTTCAAACTATATAACTTTGTAACATTTATACTTGAAAATGCCATTTGAATCAAAAGTACAAGGAAAACGTATTTCCAGTAGTCATGGTTGTATTTCTCAAGGGTACAAGTTCAGCCAAATCCTTACCTATATACCTCGGTAAAAGAAGGCGCAAATATCCTAAATAGTTCAAGTGGTAATCGCTCTTAACCCATACTCAAGCTACAAGTATGTCTACCTTATCCGTGAGCGTAAATTTGAGCAGCACGCCCTTTGTATTTTCCTATTTTCAACCATTTATGGCTTCATTCTTTTCTTCAATCAAACCCAAAGTTACACACAAAACAAACTCATTTCAATAGCCGTTCAAAAGGCTCAAGGGCATACAAGTACAAAATCAAGCTAACGGCATGTGCGCAAATGAAGTTTAGCAAAAGACAGATTTGACGTTGTTTTGTTTAACGGACACAACCGAAGCTACGCCTATCAGATTGGAGTGCAATTTATACCGTTTCGACGCTAAGGCTGAGAGCTACAACTTTGATGAAGATCACCTAGTCCAGTTCGTAGTGTATCTAGGTCAAAATTTTGACTTACTAAACCAGAAGCGCACAAACAGGTCAGTTAACCGCACTACGTTTAAACAACAATAACTCAGGCTACCGAAGTCCAAACGAGGTGATTCCAGGGGCGTTGGAAAGAGAAGACATAGCCCTACAATTTTTGTGTTTTGGGTAAATGCTAATTCAGTACACATCAGGGTGAACAGACACGGTTAATGGTGTGAAATATCAAAACTGGCCATTGGACTAAACCTATGAGAGTCAGGGGTATTTTTATCTTTTCACAGGCTACGTAGCTCCGATTGAGCTGAAATTTTGTAGGAAACTATAAAACATCACTCTATACAACTTTCATGTTTTATACTAAGCATAATTCGGCCTCTAACATACTAAAATGGAACCAGACAGAACTGAAGCTACAATTTCCAGAAATCTGGAATTTTGTTATATTCAAGCTATAATTCACATTTTTACCTTGAAACTACCACTACCATCTCCTTTACAAGATTATATACCAGATATATACATCATACAACACCTAACCCACAAGAAATCCTAACTCAAAAGTCATCCATCTAATCAGCAAAATCACTTGGAAGAAGCATCACAAGAACAATACTAACTTTAATACCCAACTTAATCATGATTAATGGAGAAAGAATGGTTGATCAGCCATTATACATCAAGACAAGAGCTTGCAAGAATGATCCTCCACCTCTCCTTGAAATTTTTGGTTCCTTAAGCTTCCCAAGCTTCCAAACTAGTCATTAATCGGTTTAGTTTTTCTTGGTTGGATTCAAGGTTAAAAATTGAAAAACTCTCCTCACTCTCTTCCCTCTACTTGCTCTCGGCCAAACCAGAAAAAAAATGAGGAAAAATGAAGCAAAATGGATGATAAGAAGGTAGGATTTTGGCTTGGTCAAGGAACCATAGGTGGCCGACACTTGTCACCACCAAAACCAACTAAAATTTTGTTTTCTTTTCCTTGCATTTTGGCCCACATATTTCGGCTACATGGCTGAGGATGAGGGAGATATTTTGCAAAAATATCAAGGGTATGTGGTGGTCAAGTGGTGTAATCCATCGGTAGAGAACGGTACACGTTGGTTCAACTCGATTTTCCTTAAATCGCGTATACTAGGGTTTTAACTTATAATTCACTAACTTATTATTATCACCTCTAATCCCACACTTAATATCACTTTTAATCACCAAATTTGATCCACACTTCGTACCGGATAGTCACACTACGGATAGGCATAAAACCCTAATTCACGCTAATTTAAAAAAATGAAAAATGAAACCCTAATTTATAGGTTCATTTGCACTTATTGTGGGGTGATTGAGTAGTAAAGTTATTAGAAAGGAATAACGCCAAATAAAAGGACATTTAAGAAAAATGTGAGGGATTTTACAATTCCCTTGATTCCAGTTAGGGTTTCGGGTAAAATATGAGAGATTTGAGAAAATCGAGTAGTCACAAGTAAAACTTGGATTTTTTTTTATTAGAATTTAGGGTTTCTAGTCTTTAAAACAAAACAATGTCTTAAAATAAAAATAAACAAAAGGAAGCGTAATATTTTTTTTTTTAGACTAAACAACAATAGTATACTAAAAGTTGGGGTATCACAAGTCTAACCTAGTCTTAAGGTCACCAAGTTTGTGGTTTTGTGAACCAAGTTTGTGAACCGAGCTTATGAGTCAAGTTCAATTTTGTTTCGTTTGCTCGAGCCATTTCGTGAGGTGACTGGCCAGTGAGGCTGATAAGGTGTTAGGTGGGAGTACAAGTGGAGTTCTACGGACCCTTACCGGTGGTCGACGGAGTGTCGACAGGAGGTCACACATGACATATGACGTGGCTTTGGAGCCAACCTGTATCCTTAACTTGTGTTGTTACTTTTATATTTTCGATTCGACATCTTTGTGACGTAATTGTCCGTCTTAATGTAAATTTACATTTTTACCCCTGTATACTTACTAAGCATATAACTTACCCCTTTCCCTTTGTTTTCCTTAACAGGAGCCGACGCGGGGAACTTTTGGCACTATCACTAGAATAGTTAGGCTCGGTTTGTAATAGCCGGACAACTAAGATGTTTCTTCTTGTTTTGGTGATCTGTATAAGGACCCCTCTTTGGGTCTACTTTCTACTTTTGAATACTAGCATAGGATAATGTAGTAGTCTAGATAACTCCTTTTGAGGATATAAATAGAACTCTTTTGGGGTTGTATATCGATTGACTAGTACGCTTTTGGTTTATCTAGTTTTAATTGCTTTGTGTTTTTGAGTCCTGGCGCGAGTTAGGCAGGCGTTCTGCCGATACCCTCGGGTTCGCCCTTGGAAGAGGTGGGGGCGTCACAGGTGGTATCAGAGCGCTTAAATTAGAAGACTTGGACAATTGGGACATACGTGATAGGCATTAGGCATTAGGAATATGTGATTCTAGTTAAGATGGATGGTATACTTTAAGATGAAATGCTGAAGAAGAACTGACCAAATAAGTATTGTAGGTATGGAGGCCGAGGAACCTAGTGGATCTGGACTAGGGCTGAGACCTCCGAGTGCAGGGGGCCCGTTGAATCAGGTGTTACGCCGGCGTGTGCTTCGATTCCAGAGGAGGCCTGGGGGGCCGTATACGTTGTATTCACCTTTTGGTCGGCAGAATCGGCCATGTGAGTGCCGACACACGTTTGGCTACCCAGACGAGGTCGTGCTGGCGGTGGACGACGAGCGACGTCGCCTGGGGAAGGCGGCCGATCGCTTGGCTAGACAGTTGGAGGAGACCAGGGAGATGGACCATGGTCAGGCTCTGCGCATTAGAGAGTTGGAGCAGGGCCTCAGAGATGAGGAGGAGAGGACGGACGCTTTTCGTCGTCAGCTCCACAACACACACCAGCACCTCTTCGCTATGAAGGGGCAGCTGAGGGAGAGGGCCCAGGGGATCATGCTGGACTGTGAGGTCCTGTTAGATGTGGCCGCGGAGGCACCACCACGAGCTATCGGTCCAGAGCCGATGGATGAGGTGGACACTCTAGACTCTGTTGGGGATTGGGGCCCTAGGAGAGGCGCGTAGGGCCGCTGTTTGACTTTTCTTTGAACATCTGACATGTTTTTGTTATAACCAATATGGCTGGTTTCTTTTGTTATCTGCTGCTTGACTATATTTTTGGAGCCAAAGTGCTCATGTATTTAATGAGTTTTGTACCGACCGGATATCGGATAACTTGTATATCTTTTGGTGTGACCTTGTAAATATATGTATATATTTGAGTATAATCTTTTGCGTGTCTTTTATGCCTATGCCTTGTGTTCTTTATTTTGTTCATATTTTGTCTAATAAATACACATTATGTCTCGATTTATAGACTTTTGAATCTAAATGGACTCCGGTGGTCGAGGTAGAGGTAGAGGGCGAGGACGAGGCTCCGAAGGAGAAAATGAGAATGAACCTGATCAGGTAGCTACCGTCATCCAGCGAATGGCCGACCTGTTGGAACGAATGGCTAACCAACAAGGTCAGGACCAGGGGAGTAATGTCGAAAACCCTGGAAATAATGCGGGTAATCACGAGGGAGAGGACCGTGCCTTAGAACGGTTTCAAAAGTTTGCACCCCCGAAATTTATAGGTGGACCTAACCCTGACTTAGCGGAGGGTTGGTTGGACCGCATGTTGGATATATTTGCCGCGCTTGGGTATTCAGAAGAGCGGCAGATATCTTTTGTTGTTTTTCAATTTGAGGGGGTTGCCCGAACTTGGTGGAATGTGATTAAGGCCACGTGGGAGCGGGAACAGACCCCCTGGACGTGGGTCAACTTTACATGGGAATTTAATGAGAAATATTTGCCACCTATTGTACAAGAGAGGCCGGAGAATGACTTTATCCGCCTGCGCCAAGGGGCATCCAGTGTGGCGGAGTACGAAACTCTCTCGCTTCGCTCCGGATCTGTGCAAACGGAGCAAAAGCGAATCCGTCGTTTCGTTCAAGGCTTAAATGTGGAGATTCAGGAGGCATTAGCAGCTGCTCAGTTGCATACATTTAGCCAGGCACTAGAAAAGGTACAGAGAATTGAGACAATTAGGGGACAAGTGAAAGCCTTCCATGACCGAAAAAAGAGGCAACCTGGCACGAGTAACTTCACGGCCGGATAGATCTCGAGAAATGAGCCACCCTCTAAGATGGGTCAAGGGACGGGTGGTCCATGACCCGCAGGAACCCCAAACCGGGTTACTTTTGGAAGAGGTCAGGTAGGGCAAGGGCCCCAGAGGGGTGCCCAGTGTGGAGGGTCAACTACAGGAATTAAACAGACCTGTAGTTTCTATGGGGGCAATTACACTGTCGATAATTGCTGGAAAAATAATTCGGTACGAAAATGCTTTAAATGTGGCAGTATGGAACATCTGATTGCTCAATGCCCTAAGATGCAGAATGAGGGACCTAAGCCACCGACAGAAGGGACCACAACTAAGCCGATAAACGCAGGGAGAAATCGGCCCAAAGTACCGACTAGAGTATTTGCAATGGGTCAACAAGAGGTGACTGACCCTTCGGCAGTCATCGAAGGTATGCTCTCTCTTTTTCGGCGTACCGCAAGTGTTTTAATTGACCCTGGTGCCACGCACTCTTTTGTAAACCCTGCATTTATGGATCATGTAGATGTTAAACCTGAAAAACTACCGTATGATTTAGAAATAAAAATCCCTATTACCAACAAGAGTTTAATTGCCAATGTGGTCTACAAGAGGTGTGAGGTATGGATAAGAGAACGGAAATTGTTGGTGGACCTTATTGAGTTAGCTCTTAAGGGATACGATATCATTTTAGGGATGGACTGGTTGGCCAAATATCATGCACGGTTGAATTGCCGTACTAAGAAGGTTGACTTTCACATACTGGGTGAGCCTACATTACAATTAGATGTAAGAGGAAAGTTAACTTCCTCTACTCTTATCTCTGAGATTCGGGCTCGAAAATTACTATACAATGGTACACAAGGTTATTTGGCAATGTTAATGAATGCTCCTGTGGATCAGCTAAAGGTAGAAAATGTACCGGTGGTATGTGAATTTCTTGAGATGTTTCTCGAATAATTGACATCACTACCCCCGGAGAGGGAAGTAGAATTTAAAATTGATTTGCATCCTGGAGAAGAGCCAATATAAAAAATTCCTTATCGTATGGCTCCTGCAGAACTTAAGGAGTTCAAAACACAATTACAGGAATTGCTGGATCGAGGATATATATACAAGAAAGTGAATCGTCTTGGGGAGCCCCGGTATTATTTGTGAAGAAAAAAGATGGAGGACTACGAATGTGCATTGACTACCGAGGGTTGAATAATCTCACTATTTAGAATAAATATCCCCTGCCACTTATTGATGAGTTGTTTGATCAACTGCAAGGCGCAGTTGTATTTTCTAGGTTGAATTTTCGGCAGGGATATTACCAGTTGAGGATACGAAGGGAAGATGTACCCAAGACCGCCTTTAATTCGCGGTATGAACATTTTGAATTTGCAGTCATGTCTTTCGGATTGATAAACGCTCCAGCCGCATTCATGGATCTCATGCACCGCATCTTTAAACCATATCTAGACCAATTTGTTGTGGTATTTATTGATGATATTTTGGTCTATTCTAAGACTCGTGAGGACTATGAACAACACTTGAAACTAGTACTACAGACTCTTAAGGACCACCAATTATATGCCAAGTTTAGTAAATGTGAGTTTTGGTTGGAGAAAGTATCCTTTTTAGGCCACGTTATTTCAAAAGATGGTATAGCGGTGGATCCCGCTAAGGTAAAAGCGATCACCGAATGGAAATGACCAGAAAATCCAACGGAAGTTAGGAGTTTCTTAGGGCTGGCGGGATATTATCGCCGCTTTATCAAGGATTTTTCCAAAATAGCTGGACCTCTAACGGATTTGACCAAAATTCATAATCAATTTGTCTGGACTTCAAAGTGTGAGGCCAGTTTTCAAGAGTTGAAAGGGCGATTAACTTTCGCACCCATTTTGACATTGACCAACGGAAAGGACAATTTTGTGGTATATACAGATGCATCTCGGATGGGTTTAGGCTGTGTATATACAGGTGATAGCGTACGTATCCCGAAAGTTAAAACATCATGAGCAAAACTACCCCACCCATGACTTGGAATTAGCAGCCGTAGTTTTTGCTCTTCAAAAGTGGCATCATTATCTGTATGGGATAATTTTTGAGTTATTCACCGACCACAAGAGTCTCAAGTATTTATTTTCGCAAAAAGAGTTGAATTTGAGGCAACGTCGGTGGATGGAATTCCTTGGGCATTATGATTGCACCATTAAGTATCATCCAAAGAAAGCTAATGTAGTAACTGATGCTCTTAGTCGTAAAGCTCAGGTGTCCAGTTTGCAGGTAAAAGAGTGGGAGTTATTAGAGAAAGTTGGGGAATGGAATCCTCAACTTAAGTCGCCAGCAGTGCTTTTTAGCAATATTATGATAACTTCTACTCTAATAACTCGTATAAAAGAAGCTCACAAGGATGATTCTCAAGTGGAAAAATGGAAGGAAAAAGTTGAAAAAAGGACAATACCTGACTTTAATGTGAATTCAGATGGTATATTGAGATATCGCAATCGGTTGGTTGTACCACAGGATAAAGACATTAAAAGGGAGATATTGGAAGAAACTCACCGATCACGATATATTGTACATCCCGATACGACAAAGATGTACCAAGATTTGAAAAAAGTTATACTGGTGGGATGGTATGAAGAAGGAGGTAGCTCAGTTTGTACAAACATGTCTAACCTGTCAGCAGATTAAAGCTGAGCACCAAAAACCCTCAGGGTTACTCCAGCCCTTAGAAGTGCCAGAATAGAAGTGGGAAAATATTATGATGAATTTTGTTTCAGAATTACCACGGACATAAAAAGGACATGATGCCATATGGATAATTGTGGACCGTTTAACTAAATCAGCTCATTTCCTTCCCGTGAACATGAAGTACTCCCTAGAAAAACTAGCTCAGCTGTATCTAGATGAAATTATACGACTATATGGAGTACCGGTGAGTATTGTCTCTGACAGAGATCCTCGTTTCGTGTCACGATTCTGGCAAAGGATGCAAGAAACTATGGGTTCTAAACTTCACTTAAGTACAGCTTACCATCCTCAAACAGATGGACAATCGGAGAGAACTATACAAACCCTTGAGGACATGCTCCGATCATGTGTTATGGATTTTGAAGGGAATTGGAGCCAACACCTCACATTGATCGAGTTTGCCTATAATAATAGCTATCATTCCACCATACAAATGGCACCGTATGAAGCCTTATACGGGCGCAAGTGCCGCTCACCTATCTTTTGGGATGAAGTAGGTGAGAGGAAGGTATTGGATTCGACCACAGTACCATGGATTGAAGCAATAGAAAAGGTCAAAATCATTCGCCAGAAAATACAAACAACTCAGAGTCGGCAGAAGAGTTATGCCGATCATCGAAGAAAAGACCTAGAATTTGAGGTGGGAGACATGGTGTTCCTAAAAGTTACACCACTAAGGAGAACTATTTCAGCTAGAAAAGGAAAGAAGTTGAAACCCCGATATATAGGGCCGTATAAGATTCAACGACGAGTTGGGGTGGTGGCATATCAACTGGAACTACCGGTCAGTATGTCCCGAATTCACAATGTCTTCCATGTTTCCTTACTCAAGAAATACCATCCCGACGCCACTCACATTCTACATCCTGAGGACGTGGAGCTAGATGAAACCCTCACATATGAAGAACAACCCGTACAGATTTTGGATCGAAAGGTGAAAGAACTAAGGAATAAACGGATATCTTTGGTGACGATTTTATGGAGAAATCATGATGTGGATGTAGACACCAAATTTTTAATTTAGTTTTATTTACTATTATTTTTACTTTTCATTGGTTAAATGTTAATTATTATTCATTTCTTGTCTCTCAGTATTTATTTTAGACATTTTTAGTATTAAATTTCAGAGAAAGAAAATTTTCACAAAAAAAAGTTTTTTAATCATTTGTTTGTTTATTTAAATTAATTTTTAAAGGAAAAATATAATGTGTGAATAGGTGTAAGCTTGCATGTGGGACAAGTGTTCCTTTGTGTCTTTGACAACACAACACCTAGAAGGTGAGGTGTTGGGACACTTGGTTGGCTTAGGAAATTTTGGGGGGGACAAAAATCAAAAAGAAAACAAAAATAGAGGGAAGGAAGTTGGCGGTGGACAAGGGGAGAAAGGGAGATCTTTTGGAAAAAAAAAATAGAGAGGGAGCTTCGGCCTTGAGAGGAAAACCAGAGGGAAAGCAAAAAAGAGGCGGCGGACGGCAGGTAAAGAAAATAGAGTGAGGAAAAGGAAATAAAAAGAGGGGCTTCAAGAAACAAAAAAGGGGGGCTTCGGGCATTAAGAAAAATAAAGGAAAGAAAACAGAGGGCAGCAAAAAAGACAAAGCAAGAAATGGGGGAAGATCTGGGAAAATTAAGGTGGAGTTTTTTCGGGTGAGGTAAAACGAAAGAGTGAAAGCAAGAGGAGAAGGAGGCCGCAGCTGAAAACGGAAGCAGAAGAGGAAAACCAGAAAAATAGATCAAAAATGGGGGGAAATGTGAAAATTGAGAGGAAAAGGCAAAAGAAAGCTCAGGCACAAGGGGGAAGAGTCAGAATCGTCACCAAATTCGCCAGAATCCGCCACTGCCGCCCGTGAATTGTCACCGTGAGAAGCCAATGTAAGGTAACCTTTCCCTTTACACTTCAGTTTTCTGTCAAAGCATGTCTTCCTTGAAGTTGTTATTTCAATTTTTATGCTGATTTTTCATGGATTTTGGTACATACACGCTTTCTGTGTTGACTGGACTGAAATCTCTATGTTTTTTATAATTTTGGGGCGGATTATAACCTCATTTTAGCAAAAGGGCAGTGAAATTTTAATGTCCATTTAATGTTCGACGAAATGCCGGATTGGAAACTCTTCCTGAAAAATGATTCATCTGCATTTTTTGTGAGAAGGCGGATAAGTCCGTGCGCTCATTTCCTTGCATTTGAGATTTTATGATGAATTGGTGTTTTGCATTTTCTGTTTTTCATTTCACTCCGAATTAATGTTAGGAGATGGAGTTTTTGTTTTGGGGGTTGTCTGTTGGGAATGATTGCAATTGAAACTAAATCTCTGGTATTGCTGATTGAAAAGAACGGAAACGTTAATTGATGTTACTCGGTGAAGAAGATGATGACTTCTCCAAAATTACAATTTCAGACCCTTTATGTTCTCTTTCTTCGTAATCTAACCCCAAAGTTTTAGAACTTCATAATTTGACTTCAAAGCCTTTATAAATCTTTCAAATAGGTCCTTATATGAATTGTATTTTGAACCCCAAATTTGGAAAAGTTGAATTTATTTTGTCCTTTTAGAGGTTAATCATCTTTTAATCTTTTTAACTAGTCTTTTGTGCAGATTAATTCTTCATTTTAGATCATAATTGTGGTTTAATAATTTTAGATGATTTTTCCATGTTGGGTTTTAGTGAAATAGGTGGTTTGGGTTGTTGGTTTATTTTGTTGGGTTTTTGGCTCGGGCTAGAGGGTCAAGGCCCATCAGTTTCATTGGCTAATTTTGGGTCAAAATAATTAGACTGGTCCACTCCATTTGCCTTGGACTTTCAGTTGGGTTTGATTAGTTTCAGCCCAAGAAAATAGGAAAAATGGCCCAATGGCTTGATCCATTAAGAAACTAGAAAATGAATTTGCAAATCAGTCCCTGTACTTCTAAATAATTATGCCATGCCCTAAAAACTTTATCTTCTTTCAATCGGGTCCCTAATTTAATTGTAAATAGGCCCTTAAACTTTATTTTTCTTTAATTTTGGCCCCAAAACTTTGTTAATGTTTGCAATTAAGTCCCTTCTTCTTTTAACTTCTTTAAATGTGGGTTGTTTACATGATTTAATTGATTCACTTTCATGTTTATTTTTATCTTTTGTGATTATTTGTTAACTAAAGTGATGCCTTGACCCTTTCTTTGTTTTTTGGAGGGTAAATAAGTAAGTTCATTTCATTAGGGCCCCCAACTCAAGGAAGGTACACCCTATCCCTTATTTCTTACTTTATTTGACCCTACGTGCCCTATGTGACTTTACGTGTTTAATTGCGTGCCTCTTGAATGTTTATTTATTTATTTATTTGCTTTATTGGTTCTAGTTTTGTATATTTATTTTAGTTCAATTTTGATCATTTTGAAAGGCATTTAAATGCCAAGTTGTAATAGTTAGGGTGTTATTTACTTATTTATTTATTTTCTCCCCTTTTAGATTGTAGTAGGGCCTCCCTAATGTAATAGATAGGGCTTGCTTTACTTTATTTGCCTTGCGTGATTTGCATGCTTACTTGCTATGTGTTACCGCTTTCTTAGGATTTAGCATCTAGATATGCATGCTTATGTGTTATGTGAATTACGTGCTCACATGCCTACTTACTTTAACTATGCCCATTTACTTGTATATATATGGTGAATGCAAATGTACGATATAACCGTGGCTAGTCCAATGCTAGTCATGGTTACTTATTCCCGATCGCTCACAAGTCCAATGCTTGTGAGAGAGCGTTAGTAAAGGGCTAGTCCAAGGCTAGACCCAATAGGCCCGTCCCTCGCTAGTACATACTCGCATGCCTTTACTACATTTTCATGCATTTTTCTTAGTATTTTTTATATTTTTGCATGATCCTTTACCCTTTTCCCACATTCAAAGTATGATCTTTAGGATTTTGCATTTCACTCTAGTCATTAGGGTCATTTGCCTGATTAGGTTAGGGAGTTACTCTTTTGGTAAGGGGGATGGACGAGTTTGGCTACACATAGCCTTAGCACGCTCATTCTTTTTCTAACCAAAAGGAAAAGCAAAAGTCACGATTTAGGGTCTCCCCGTACCCGTCTTGCTTGCATTCCTCTAGGGTTCATGCATTTCATTTACTCACTATCACTTTGCACTCTCACTTCATATACTATTACTTTTTCCACATGTTCACTTCACATGACTCTTATCTTACACATTCTCACTCTACCACTAGCACTTTACATACTACCACTGAGCACACATGCACTTCACACTATCACTTTACATACCTTACCTTGCACCCCCATTTGCACACTCCCACTTACACACTATTATTTTTATTATTACTTTTTTCACTTCACACAAGCTCATGTTTTCACATTGCATACATTCATTTCATTCATTCTTTTGTCATTAGCATTACTCGTGACCTCTTGGAGGGCTTATCCTTGGCTATCACAACTCATGTGATTTAGTCCGATCGAGCCTCTAAGAGATATCTGTCCCTTTCGACTCCTCATTAGGTTTAGGATTGCATTCATATTAGTTACATCCAAATGCGATACATCTTTTGGTTAGAAATTAGGAAAATCATGACTAAATCATGCAACTAGCTTAGGCTAGGTTGAGAGGGTGCCTTAAACATTGTCTTTGCCTTCCCTCTCATCAACTGTGACCCCCGAACCATTTTTCTCTGATTTATCGTAGATTTTGGAATCAATCTAAAAAGGTTTTACATTTAAATCCACATTTTTTTGGGTGACTTGGTACACCCTAACTCAATACCAAGTGGTGACTCCTACATTTTACCAAAACCTTTTTAGATTACTATTTTTGGCCAAAACGTCGCATTTCAAAGTCCCATGGCCTTACCCTTTCATTTTCACACACATCACCATTTTCAAACTTTACTTCACTCCCTTATTATACTTTTATTATTAAAAAATGGGGCGCGACAGTGGAGGAAGCCACCTGGGAAGTGGAGGAAGACATGCAAAAGAAGCATCCTTCTCTGTTCACGAACAAAGGTATTAATTTCAAGGACGAAATTGCTCTAAGAGGGGGAGGTTGTGAGACCCCGATTAGTCATTAATTTCGATATTATGTGATATTAAGAGCATTTTGTTCTATTTTGTACGAATTTATTAGAAAACCCTACTTTGGATTATTTATAAAACCCTAGTTTTTGTATTAATTACAAGTTCGAGTTGTAGTTAAAAATTCGATATACTAGTGTGTGTTTTGGTACAGGTAAGTATAGGATTAGATTTATTTTTTTAAAGGTTAAGTAGGTTTTAAAAGGTTAGAAAACCCTAACCTAGCAAAACCTCTAGTGTTATGATTTATTAGAAGCCCAAGTTGGGTTTAAACCCTTAACATTTCCCATGACAAAAAGTTTGGTGTTTCCTTGCATTAGTGTATGTTAAGACATGATTAAGTATAGGTGATTAATATAGGAGGGTGATTAGTGAAGTAACTAAGTCTGGTTAAGTGTTTTAGATTAGATTAAGTTTGTCACCTATGGAGTTAATTGAAAGATTTTTGAATGTTTGTGGGCAAGAGTGTGAGAAAGCTAAATCGGATGACCTATATAAGTGATCTAGTAGTTACTGCTTTAAATCGGATGACCGACCTTTTCGACTGTATAGCACCCCGACAGGATCAAGGGGTTGGGATTGTAAATCGACCTAGGGAACGGGAGATACAATTATCCATTACAAATTATACAAGGGTTGCATTTAAGAGATACAGGAAGTAACTTGGGAGTTAATAAAACATATATATCTATATATATACAGAAGGAATAATCAGAACTCTTTATAACGGAAGGTACGAATTTCGAGGGCGAAATTTTTTGAGGGGGGATGGATGTGAGAACCCGAGAAATTAAGTGTACACCCTAAAATATTTTATTTATTTACTGTGATATAAAAAACAAAAAAAAAATTTTAAAGAAACATATGACATGCATATCGTAAATCGTAATTAATTGCGAATATTATTAGACACATAACATACACTAGAAATCTATGAAGTACATGTCTAATGAGGTTTTCTTAAAGTTAAATGTGTCAAAATGAATGTAAGAAAAATTTTCCCGAAAATACAAATGAAGTTAGGAATTTATACTTGAAATCACAAAATTTTAGACCTTAGAGAGTAATTAAAATATAACTAAAAGACCAACCTAACCCTAAAATCCTAGAATAACTACCATGAAGCCAAGACAAACTATTAGAAATTAGAAAACAACCAAGAGAAAATGACACATTTCATTGAACCAAATGCAAATTTGTTAGGCTAAGCGGTGGAAATGATGTTAGCTAAGACTTGGGCGGTGAATAACACTTATTGGGACAATTGTCAGGGAGAAAACTACCAACTTTGCTATGTAAGCAGAGACCGACCGAGTGCAGCTAAGAGAGACCAATTGTTAAGAATGCCTGGGCGGTGGAGGAGAGCAAAATGAAACTGCAGACCTTCTTCTTATCAACTAACATCGAGAGGAAAATAGAGAGTGCGGAAGTGAGAGCAAAAGCTTAGCTAGTTTATCACCAAACAACCAAAGATAAGGAAAATACAGTAAGGAAGGCAGGAGAAGCTGGAAAGGAACTGATTTCGAAAGATGCATGGAAGTGTTACCTCTGGTTTTTGATATTATGTCATGTTTAGCTATAGAAACCTGTAGAAGTTGGTTAGAAAACTTGCATGAGAACCATAGCAACGGACCATGCGTTTGCGACGTGCGAAACAGGTTAAACTGGAAAACAAGGCAGCCTAGAATCTGAACTTTGGCTACATTTTTCTTTGTGCTACGTACTGATTCAGGGTTTTCCCAAAACATGAAAGTTGTAGTTTCATAAGTTCTTATTGTGCCTGCAAAATTTCAGGGCAAACGGATCTGTGTAGCCTGAGTTATGGCCAAAACTCGCTTCTATTCCAAACTCTGAATTGTGCTACGTTTTTTGATTTTGCTTCTGCCGTGCTCAGTTCACATTGATAACGAAGGAACTGGGTATTGAGGTTTTCATAAGAATTGTAGATCTTTGTCTCAACTTCAAAATGGTATAAAGTTCGTCAAAATCTGAGTTCCGTAGCTCTAGTTACACCCAAAACAAGATCGGGTGTCAGAACTGCCTTTGAAGTTGGACAGTTCTGACAGGAACTTTGGACCCGTTTTTCCCTATACTCTGTACTGATTCAGCTTTTGGTCAAAACACAAAAGTTATAGCCTTATAAATGAGCTTTCCAACGCCTCTGGAATTTCTTGATTCTGATCTCTGAGTTATGAGTTATAGTCATTCAAACAGGGCCTGCTCGGTAACCTGAATTGAAACGGCTGGGACTGTCTTGTGCATTTTTGTCCTAGTTCCATTGAGATCTGACTTGAGGTGTCTTCATGAAAGTTGTGGCCCTTCTTCTTAGCTTCACAATGGTATCTCATGCACTTTGATCCGATAATCGTAGCCTAAAATTTGATTAAAACAGTTCTAGGTGCCAAATCTGCCGTTTCCGTTTGCCGGCCGCTTCCGTTTTCGTTTGCCGTTTCCGCCCGTGCATGTGCCCGTTTTTCTTTTTTGCTTGATTTATGCATTTTAGTAGTCGTTTGTGTAGTAATGTGGTGCACTCTTTTATTTTAGACGGTGATGGGTTAGACGGTGCCAATGGGGCCTACTAGCTATTACGTGACGTGATCTTCGCACTTTTGCTATATTTGCTCTCTGTGTAAGTATTCAGGTTATTTTTTTGTGTATAACTTGCTTATGTGCTTTGGTATGGATGAGAGGGTACTTAGGCGAGGGTGTACTTGATCACTCTCAACCTAAACCCTACTTGCACCTGTGTTTCTTTATGAGATGTGTATATATAAATTATTTTGGTGTTGAACCCTTGAGCTTGTAGTTCGGGGTGACTTTTGTGGGGCCCGATCTCAAGACCTAGACGGACTATTCGAGCCAGCCAGGGTTTGGTCAAAGCCAGTCCAACCTAGTCTTAAGGTCACCAAGTTTGTGATTTTGTGAACCAAGTTTGTGAACAGAGCTTGTAAGTCAAGTTCAATTTCGTTTCGTTTGCTCGAGCCATTTCATGAGGTGACTGGACAGTGAGGGTGATAAGGTGTTAGGTGGGAGTACAAGTGGAGTTCTACGGACCCTTACCGGTGGTCGACAGAGTGTCGACAGGAGGTCACACATGGCACATGACGTGGCTTTGGAGCCAACCTGTATCCTTAACTTGTGTTGTTACTTTTATATTTTTGATAGGACATCTTTGTGACGTAATTGTCCGTCTTAATGTAAAATTTACGTTTTTACCCCTGTATACTTACTAAGCATATAACTTACCCCTTTCCCTTTGTTTTCCTTAACAGGGGCCGATGCGGGGAACTTTTGGCACTATCACTAGAATAGTTAGACTTGGTTTGTAATAACCGGACAACTAAGATGTTTCTTCTTGTTTTGGTGATCTGTATAAGGACCCCTCTTTTGGTCTACTTTCTACTTTTGAATACTAGCATAGGATAATGTAGTAGTCTGGATAACTTCTTTTGAGGATGTATGTGAGAACCCGTAATTTTTCCCATTTTCTAGGTTTTATTCGGGTTACTGGCATGTTTTCTGCGTTTTCTTTATTCAAAAAGTTTCTAGATAATTTTTATGAGTAAATATAATTTTTAAATGATTTTTCTAGTATCGGTTAG
This sequence comes from Coffea eugenioides, assembly GCF_003713205.1. Lineage (NCBI taxonomy): Eukaryota > Viridiplantae > Streptophyta > Magnoliopsida > Gentianales > Rubiaceae > Coffea > Coffea eugenioides. The sequence continues at coordinate 33,902,835 of NC_040043.1, forward strand.
GTTTTGAGAAATTAAGAGCGTATACCGGACGTGGGACCCGCTAGTGCGGAAAGTTCGGAAAAATTCGGCCAACTAGGTTAAGTTCTGGATACTGGGTTTAAATTATCGGGTGCTTAGAGATAATTAGAGGTTACCCAAGTGGATTGGTGTGAGAGGAAACAAAGTGATAGCTATGCATTTAATGAAGTGACAAGTGTCACTTAGAGATTGGTTGTACTTGATGACCACTATTCACCTTTTACCATTTGACCAAATAAATCAAAAAATTACCAAAAATTCACCATTTTTCTTCCTCTTCTTGGCCGGCCACTTCAAGCAAAAATAAAGGGAAAAGCTCTTCAAATACTTGCTTCTATCTTGCTCAAATTCAACAAATCAACCATTTGATCTTGCATTTGTTCCATAAAACCCCTTCACTTAGTGATTGTGAGGTGTTTAGTGGAGTTGTTTGGAAGTTTAAGGTGATTAGTTGCTCTCTCTCTTGTATTACTAAGGTGAGTAGTGAAGGACCCCTCTCCTCCATCTAATGATGTTTATTTCATGATTTGTGGTAGTTTAAGATGTAATTTTATGGATTATATCTTGATTTTGGTTGAATTGGTGAAGTTTTATAATTATTGGTGATTTTTTTCTGTTTTCATATGAATATTATTATGGGGTCATGTATGATGATTGGAAATGATATTTAAGGAAGCTAGAAGGTGGAAAAAGTGGTTAATTGCAGGAAATTTCTGTTTTGGAAGAAATTTGGAAAGTTAGGGTTTCATGTTCTTACATTCTGCCCGGCACTGTAGCTCATAGTTAGAGGCCGAATTGGCCTTGAGTTAAAACATGAAAGTTGTAGGGAATAATATTTTAGAGATACCTACAAACTTTCTGGTCAATCGGAACAACGTAACTTGAGAAAAGACTGAAATACCCCTGCTGCCCTGGTTCTACCCGAATTTGATAATTGCATCTGTGATTGGTTATTTTGGTTGGGAATACTTCGGAATTGGTTGTTGAGGTCTTCTGATGAATTGTAGCCGTGTATCTTAGCTTTCGGATGGCTTTGGAATTACTTGATTTGGACTTAGGTAGCCTGACTTATGATGTTTGAACCAGAATGCGGTTTGTGAACCTGTTTTCGCGGTTCTGGTGTAGTATATTGCATTTTTTACTTGGTTATACTCGAAACTGGACAGAGTAGCCTTCTTCAACATTGTAACCCTATCTCTTAGCTTCAAAACAGTGTATCTTGTACCTCCATCCGATAATCGTAGTGCCAATGGTGCCAAAACCGCAAAATGAATGATGTCAAAAACTGTTTCTTTGGGTTAAAGCTTAATTCCATTTCCGGATTTTCCTAGTTTACTCTAGTGCTTATGTATTCTTATGGAGCCCTATTTTGGTGGTATTTGGACTTGGTTTATGACCGGTAATCTAGTCTTATTGTGCTCATTTGAATGTTTTAGGACGTGACGGTGGTCCAAGACGCTCTTAGGCAGAAGTGCATGAAATATCATTTGCTTGATTGGTGAGTGTACCACTCACTTGTTGTTTACAATGTGGCTTTGGTATATGTGAACTTGATGCCTTGAAGGCTTATTTGCTTCATTGAACTTAATTAAGTGAGGGTGTACTTGATCGCCCTCACCCATTTGGTATCTCATATGACTGTCTACTGTTTTACTGCAATGATTGAATGATACATGAAATACTGAATTGGTTCATGAATTTGGTGTTGCTTGGACGAGTATCCAACGACCATTACTGATACGACTGAGCTCAACCCCATTGGTAGTCGATTGGATCGAGCCGGCGAGGGTTTGGTCGTGAAAATTGACGAGCCATGGGGACTGTTATATGGAATCTTGTAGTAGTGAGACTCTTGATTCCGGTATACTCAAGTATTACCAAATTTCTACTGTTTGGAGTTCGGGCCCGGTAGGGGTATGTTGGGTGGAAAGAATGGAAGTAAAGTGGAGCCTACGATTGGTTACTCTTAAACATTGACGGAGGGTCAATGAGATCCGATCAAGAATGCAAACGAGGAAAAGGGCTCTTGAGAGCCGCCCGTATCCTTTTGTCACCACTATTGATGTGTGCCTTTGCTTACTTTTGATGTATTAGAATGAAAAGCTTGATGCTTATATGAACTTGGTTGCTTGAGTGGTATTATCTCACTGGGCGTAAGCTCACTCTATTCCTTTTGTTTTCCTTATAGGAAAATAAATACTTTTGGACTGGATTTGATAATTGGTTGCCGAATTGAGCTAGATGGACATATCTTTTGTATAGCTCCTTGATTGAAACCCTAAATGTACTTTTGGGTCCGTTTCTCTTTTGATTTGGCAAACCGTACATGTATCCACTTTTGAATAACTTTTGTATGCCACTTTGGATTGTATATGCTTAATTTCCACATGTAAATACTTGCTTGATGTTTGGTTGGATTTTGACGTGTCGGTTACTATTCATGGCCGACTCCGGTTTCATTTTTTTTATTTTGACATTTTGACTTGTTTACGCGCGTTTGTAAGTTCCGGAACGTATTAGATCGCTCTAAACTGAACCGTTAGTCCTGGCGAGAACTGGGCAGGCAGTCCGCTAACCCCTTTGGTTCATCTTAGGGGAAGGTGGGGCTGTCACAGGTGGTATCAGAGCCTAGGTTTGAATTGGCTTGGGCGTATTAGAAAGGCTCGACTTGAGGATTATGTTAAGTATGTTCCTTAAGGTTATTTACCTTTATTTCTTCTTTTGGTGTAGGATGGACGGACGGGGTGAGCCAAGTGATAGCCCTCCGGGCGAGCGACCTCGTGGAGCGCTCCCAGTGATCCCATACCAGATCCGCCCAAGAGGGGCCATTGTGCGTTGGAGCCCGGCTAACCGTCTCCGACGTTGCGAGTGTCGACACAAGTACGCCTACCCTAACGCCTTAGTGTGGGCCGTGGCTGAGGAGCGTAAGGAGTTGGCCGCGGATAATACTAGACTTGAGGCCGAGGTGACCCAGCTTAGGGCGGCCAATGAGAAACAAGCTGAGCGTATTAAGGGACTGGAGTACGACGTGCTTGAGGTAGAGGATAAGATTGATGACCTCTGCACTCAACTTAGGGAGACACGTTAGCGCGAGTCTAAGCGAGCTCGAAAGGTTAAGGTTCGAGCCGCATCGATCCTAAACCTCTGCCCCGACGTGGTCGAGGGAGTGAGCGATGAGGCGTCGTGCACAGGGGCCGAGGCATCGGGTGAATCCACCCCGTCGGGTGGGTCCACTAGCCCGACGACGGACTAGGTTGTGACTCCTAGGATCTTTTGGGATAGTTTTGTGTCTGTATATAGGACGGATAGGGAAAAGAGCCTTAGCTAGCCGTTTTGTATGTCGGATTAGCTACATGTATAATCTTTTGATAAGGCCATTCCCTGGTGAATTGTTCATGTTTGTACTTGACTTGACTGTACTTGACTTGACTAGTTGTTGATATGTGTGTTGTTGCCTTGTTTAGAATGTATATATATGTTTGTAAACATTTTTGGGTTTTACTTACATACATTGTGCTTATATTGGTTTAGTACATTTGCCTAGACCAAGTAGAGTTCATGGAAGGTACACGTAGTGGACGGGGACGTGGGCGCGGAAATAGACAACCCACACCGGACAGGGGTACTGGGAAACCCTCATCTGGACCTAATCCTGACCCCAATGTGCAAATCGTTGCCGCTATGCAGCAAATGACCAATTTACTGGCACAAGTGGTGCAGCAACAGGGCCAAAACCCAAACCCTAATCTGGAAACCCTGGCAACCACGTCGAGAGCGAAGACAGAGCTCTCGAACGATTTCAAAAGTTTGCTCCACCCAAGTTCATTGGGGGGCCCGATCCGGATGTCGCCGAAAGGTGGCTCGAGAAGATGGTCGATATTTTTGCGGCCTTGCACTACACCGAAAAACGGCAGGTGACTTTTGCCGTTTTCCAGTTGGAAGGGGCGGCCCGTTCCTGGTAGAACGTAATACGGCAAAAATGGGAACGGGAACAAACGCCCAGGACTTTGGGTGAATTTCATAAGGGAATTCAACGCGAAATTTTTCCCTCCTCTAGTTCAGGAGAGGAAGGAAGATGAGTTCATCCGACTCAGCCAATGGATTCAATCTGTGGCGGAATACGAGAGTCAATTTACCCGCCTGTCCAAATTTGCGCCTGAGCTGATCATGACCGAGCAACGGCGGATCAGGCGTTTTATCCAGGGCTTGAATGTCGAAATCCAGAAGGACCTCGCAGTGGCTCAAATCAATGCTTTTAGTGTAACAGCCCCACTTTCCCCTAAGGCGAACCAAAGGGGTTAGCGGGCTGCCTGCCCAGCTCTCGCCAGGACTACGGATCAGTTCACATCGATCTAATACGTTCCGGAACATACCCACGCGCGCAAACAAGTCAAAATCACAAAATAAAGAAAAATGAAAATCGAAGCCGATGATGAACAGTACCGGCCATGTCCGAATCCGGATACTAGGCCGGGAGTAGCCAAATTTTTCTTTTGCCGTTTGAAATACAAGTTAATCAGAAATCCAACCAAATGTCAACCAACCATTAATACATTGCAATTCAACATTTACAACCAATTTGGCATGCCAAAAGCTATTCATCATGGATACACATGTTCGGTTTACCAATCAAAAGATGAACCCAATACACATTAGGGTTTCATGCAAAGAGCTATTCAAAATAGACATATACATGGCTCAATTTGGCAACCAACAAGTATGATCTTCCAAAAATGATCATTTTCCTGTAAGGAAAACAAATGGAACAAAGTGAGCTAAAGCCCAGTGAGCAACTATCACATAAGCAACAAAGATCACTTAAGCATAACCGTTCATTGCAAGTATCCAAATAGGAAGCAAAACAAATCGGTAAAAGGATACGGACGGCTCTCAAGAGCCCATTTCCACGCTTACATTCTTGATCCAATCTCATTGACTCTCCGTCAACGTTTATGAGTACCAACCGTAGAACCCACTTCACTCCCATTCCTTCCACCAAACATACCCCAACCGGGCCCGCACTCCAATCAGTAGCTTTTGGTAATACTCGAGTTTACCGGAATCAAGAGTCTCATTACTACAAGATTCCCCAGTACAATCCCCGTGGCATGTCAATTTTCACGACCAAGCCCTCGCCGGCTCGATTCAATTGACTACCTACGGGGTTGAGCTCAGTAATACAGTAAGGCCGTTGGATATTTGTCCAAACGACACCAAATCAGTTTTCCATGAATGGAATTCAATATCTCATATAGCAAGTGCAGTATTTCAGTGAAACGGTAAACAGTCATGAATGGAATCACAAGGGGGTGAGGGCGGTCAAGTACACCCTCACCTCAATCACTTCCAATAGCCAAATAAGCCTTCAAGGCATCACAATCACATATAGCAAAGCCACATTATAAACATCCAAGTGAGTAGTATACTCACTTATCAATTAAGTGTTGTTTCAAGCACTTCCGTCAAGAGAATGTCGTGAACCACCGTCACGCCCTAGAACACGTAAACAAGTACAATGAGACTCGATAACGAGTCATAAAGCAATGCCAATCACAACCCCAATAGGGTTTTATAAACATATACAAGCATTATAGCAAACCAGAAATTCCAGCAATGCACTCATGTGACCTTAACAAAAAACAGTTTTCGTCCTCCTTTTGCGGTAATGGCACAAAATGCTCTACGCTTATCGGATGAGGGTGTAAGACCCACCATCTCGAAGCTAAAAGACAGGGCTACAACAATGTAGAAGGCCACTCAGTCCAAATCCTAGCACAACTAGGTCAAAAATGCAGAATACCAAACCAGAACCGTAATTGCAGGTTTACAAATCACACTATGCTGTAATTAGTCCAACTCAGTCTATACAGGTCCAAATGCATTGATTCCAAAGGCATATGTTAGCTAAGACATCAAGCTACATTTCATCAGAAGACACCAACATCCAACTCCAAAGTAATTCCAGTCAAAACAGACGATTACAATCGCAGTTCGCACATTCTGATCACCCAGAACAGCAACAGTAAAATCGACATATCTCATTCTACACTACTCCAATTGCCCTGAAATTTTACAGGCACCTCAAACACACCAATACCTACAACTTTCATGTTTTAAGCAAAGGCCAATTCGGCCTCTAACCATATGATCCAAAACCGGACAGAAAGGGGGTTATGAAACCCTAACTTTTCACATTTCCTTCCAAACCCAAAATTGGTTGCAATTTCCTATCATTTACATCCACTAGAGTCATAACCCCTTATTACCAACCATCATAAATAACCACAACACCATGATCACATTAAACCAGAAAATTCCTCAAAAAAATAAAAACTTCACCAATTCAACTCAAATCAAGAAATAAATCACACATTCCATCACTCAAGCCACCATTAGGCACAAAATAAGCATCATTAGATATAAGAGGATGTTCAATCATCACTTACCTAGTAAACAAGAGAAGAGGAGTTGTAAACCACCTTAGCTCTTCCAAAAACTTCACCAAACTCACCACTAACACTAAATGGAAAGATTGTATGGAGTGGAAACTAGTTGGTGTGATTGATTTGGATGATTTGAGCTAGTGGAAAGCTTGAAGATTGAAGAAGTTTTCTTCCTTCTTGGCAAGAGAGAGGGCCGGCCACAAGGTGAAAGAAAATGGTGATTTTTTGTGAAATTTTTAGATATTTAACCAATTTTGGTCAAAAGTCAAAAAAAGGTGAATAGTGTTCTTAAGTCAAAACCAATCACCAAGTGACACGTGGCACTTCATTAATGCATTCCTATCCTTTCTTTTCTCTCTCACATCAATCATTTCACACACTCTACTTATCTCTTAACACCCGATAAATTTTACACAGTATCCGAAACTTAACCTTATTGGCCGAATTTTTCTGAACTTTTCGCACTAGTGGGGCCCACGTCCATAATCTATCCGTAATTTTTCAAAAACTACCCAATGCTAGAAAACTCATCTAACAACTATAGTTATCCATAAAATCCACCAAGAAAATTTTCCTACGCCAGAAAATGCAGAAAACATGCCATTAAAGGGGAAAAACCCTAGGAAAACATTAAGGGAAAATACGGGTTCTCACACTCTCTCCCCCTTAAAAGAATGTCGTCCTCGACATTCTAACTCCTATATAAAGCCGGTCAAGATATCGCTCAGAAACCAATCAAGCAGTAGAATTCCATCTACTCCAACTCGTATTTACCAGGTCCAATTTGTTTTTTCCCAAAGTCAGTCAAATACTAAGAAACATTCGAATCTTACTTATCACAAGTCATGATCTTGTCAATCACTTATCAAATAGTCATGGTCCAGTGGTCCAGTAGGGAGTTAATCGCGTAACCAGATAAAACAGGCAAAAGGCTTGAAATCGGACGTAATGTCCCAGATATTTGGAAGACATTCAGGGTATAGCGAAGCTTCAAATCAAAATTCATCCCTGGTGGTGCTGGACAACACAACAAGCTAGCACAACGGCTATGCTTCACCAAAGAATTTCAGTTCAGTAAGTTGGCCCTGGTGGTGCTGGACAACACAACAAGCAATGCCCCACCAGAGAGGTTCAGTTCAACCGCTACAGAAACGTAGTAGCCGGTCTACAACCACATGAGTACGAAGAAGTTCAAGAATAGGGTCAAATATTACAAGTTCAGGGAGCATGAACACAAATAAGAGTACAAGTTCAAGTTCAAGGATCATGAGTACAGGTAAGAACACACTGGCCTAACCTCTGTCCAGCAATTCACATTCGTAAATAGTCATCAAATTCAAGTCCACCTACAGGTCACATACCATATATTCGGTGAAATTAGGTCCATTAAGAGTACGTATGAACACACTCGCCTAACAGGGTCACGTCTCAAGGAAGTTCAGTCTAGTCAGTCTCAGGCAGCTCAAGATCAATCTCAGGTAGTTCGAGGTCAGTCCCAAGTAGTTCAAGTAAAGCAAATTCCAACACTTACCAATCAGGTGGTGCAAAAGTCTATAGATCCACACCTATCGTGTGCGTAATACTCCAACTAGAAACAAAATAAAAACACAAAACAAATACACGAAAAGCACGCAAAAGCGTAGGTACCAAAAGATACGACTCAAATATATACATTTATTTACAAAACCACACCAAAAGATATACAAAGTACCTGACCTCCAGTCGGTACAAAACCCATTATGCACACGAGCACTCCGGCTCCAAAAAGCTAGTCAGTCCACCAAATAACCAAAGAAATTAGCCATGCCAGTCCTAGCAAAAGTAATCTACCAACCCTAATCACCTCCCGTAGGGTCCCGGTTCCCAACGGAACCTAAAGTATCTATCTCGCCTAACTGCTCTGGACCAGTAACTCGTGGTGGTGCCTCCGCGGCCATGTCTAGTAAAACCCCACAGTCAAACGTAATACTCCGGGCCCTCTCCCTAAGCTGCATCCTCATAGCGAAGAGGTGCTGGTGTGTGTGTCGAAGATCCCGCTCCAGGTCCCTAACGCGCAACGCCTGCCAACGGCTAAACTCTCTAGCCTCCTCCAGCTGCGCCCTCAAAGTCTCAACTGTCCTGCCTAGGTGATAACGCTCGTCATCCATCGCTAAAACAACCTCGTCAGGATAGCCATAGGTATACCAGCACTCACAGGGTCGACGCGACACCTGTCCAAAAGGGGAATACAAACTATAAGGCTCCCCAAGCCTCCTCCGATAGCGGATCGCCCGCTTACGTAGCACCCGGTCCTCTGGGCCCCTCGCACTCGGAGGTCTCGGTCCCGGTCCCATGCCGCTAGAACTGCCCGGATCCATACCTACAAACATTAATTCGTTAGTTAACTGACATTTCAACTTAAAATATATCATTCATCTTAAAGAGAATAATGTATTCCTAAGGCCTATCACGTATGTCCCACAATTGCCCAAGTCCTCTAACCTAGGCGCTCTTATTTCGTTCGTATCCGGGCCCAAGAATCCCATCCAAGATAATTCACAACTCAAGCCGGCCGGTCCCAAGCGTAAATCATCCTTATTAAAGATTCCTACCCGACATACATACTTAACTTCCTCATGTCCCATGTTAATGATCCTTACACTAATGACATGCACAGTTCATAGCTTACGCTCAAAAGAGCACTTATACCTTTAAACACTTTCACCAAAAGCAGGACCATAACATCCCTTGGCCCAGTCTCACTCCGCGCAGAGACCACGCGACGTGGCTCTGATACCAACTGTAACAGCCCCACTTTCCCCTAAGGCGAACCAAAGGGGTTAGCGGGCTGCCTGCCCAGCTCTCGCCAGGACTACGGATCAGTTCACATCGATCTAATACGTTCCGGAACATACCCACGCGCGCAAACAAGTCAAAATCACAAAATAAAGAAAAATGAAAATCGAAGCCGATGATGAACAGTACCGGCCATGTCCGAATCCGGATACTAGGCCGGAAGTAGCCAAATTTTTCTTTTGCCGTTTGAAATACAAGTTAATCAGAAATCCAACCAAATGTCAACCAACCATTAATACATTGCAATTCAACATTTACAACCAATTTGGCATGCCAAAAGCTATTCATCATGGATACACATGTTCGGTTTGCCAATCAAAAGATGAACCCAATACACATTAGGGTTTCATGCAAAGAGCTATTCAACATAGACATATACATGGCTCAATTTGGCAACCAACAAGTATGATCTTCCAAAAATGATCATTTTCCTGTAAGGAAAACAAATGGAACAAAGTGAGCTAAAGCCCAGTGAGCAACTATCACATAAGCAACAAAGATCACTTAAGCATAACCGTTCATTGCAAGTATCCAAATAGGAAGCAAAACAAATCGGTAAAAGGATACGGACGGCTCTCAAGAGCCCATTTCCACGCTTACATTCTTGATCCAATCTCATTGACTCTCCGTCAACGTTTATGAGTACCAACCGTAGAACCCACTTCACTCCCATTCCTTCCACCAAACATACCCCAACCGGGCCCGCACTCCAATCAGTAGCTTTTGGTAATACTCGAGTTTACCGGAATCAAGAGTCTCATTACTACAAGATTCCCCAGTACAGTCCCCGTGGCATGTCAATTTTCACGACCAAGCCCTCGCCGGCTCGATTCAATTGACTACCTACGGGGTTGAGCTCAGTAATACAGAAGGCCGTTGGATATTCGTCCAAACGACACCAAATCAGTTTTCCATGAATGGAATTCAATATCTCATATAGCAAGTGCAGTATTTCAGTGAAACGGTAAACAGTCATGAATGGAATCACAAGGGGGTGAGGGCGGTCAAGTACACCCTCACCTCAATCACTTCCAATAGCCAAATAAGCCTTCAAGGCATCACAATCACATATAGCAAAGCCACATTATAAACATCCAAGTGAGTAGTATACTCACTTATCAATTAAGTGTTGTTTCAAGCACTTCCGTCAAGAGAATGTCGTGAACCACCGTCACGCCCTAGAACACGTAAACAAGTACAATGAGACTCGATAACGAGTCATAAAGCAATGCCAATCACAACCCCAATAGGGTTTTATAAACATATACAAGCATTATAGCAAACCAGAAATTCCAGCAATGCACTCATGTGACCTTAACAAAAAACAGTTTTCGTCCTCCTTTTGCGGTAATGGCACAAAATGCTCTACGCTTATCGGATGAGGGTGTAAGACCCACCATCTCGAAGCTAAAGACAGGGCTACAACAATGTAGAAGGCCACTCAGTCCAAATCCTAGCACAACTAGGTCAAAAATGCAGAATACCAAACCAGAACCGTAATTACAGGTTTACAAATCACACTATGCTGTAATTAGTCCAACTCAGTCTATACAGGTCCAAATGCATTGATTCCAAAGGCATATGTTAGCTAAGACATCAAGCTACATTTCATCAGAAGACACCAACATCCAACTCCAAAGTAATTCCAGTCAAAACAGACGATTACAATCGCAGTTCGCACATTCTGATCACCCAGAACAGCAACAGTAAAATCGACATATCTCATTCTACACTACTCCAATTTCCCTGAAATTTTACAGGCACCTCAAACACACCAATACCTACAACTTTCATGTTTTAAGCAAAGGCCAATTCGGCCTCTAACCATATGATCCAAAACCGGACAGAAAGGGGGTTATGAAACCCTAACTTTTCACATTTCCTTCCAAACCCAAAATTGGTTGCAATTTCCTATCATTTACATCCACTAGAGTCATAACCCCTCATTACCAACCATCATA
>NC_040043.1:33915091-33945881 GCF_003713205.1 Coffea eugenioides
CGAACCAATTTTATGGTCCAATCCCCACAAATTAGACATTTCATGACCAACCATGTGATCTAATTCAATCAATTAATTTTTTTGCAGTAATTTTTATACTCTAACTCTAACAGCGGAAAACACCCACAATTGATCCTCGTAATCGAGTCAATTCTTCAATGTGTACAAGAACTCTAGGATCAATTTCTTGAACATAGGGCTCTAAAACCAGATGTAGAACCAAAAAATTCACTAAAAATATATAGGAGATATATTTCTTAAAATTAATGTATTCGGGGAAGCAATTCACACACATAAGAATATGTGTCGGATAAGAGGAATAATATCAATAATAATTTATTAATCACGCACCATAATAACAATGCTCTCAATCTTTCACTCTTCTCAACTAAACGCAATAATATGATTCCTTGTTTGTAAACTAGATGACTTGATAAATAAGTCTCACAACCATAAGAAATTTCCTAATAAGATACTAATTTTTAAACAATAAAACTACCATACCTTGATTCCAATAGAATTACTAAAACCCTAACATGACACAAACACTACTAAATAATAATATGAAAATTTTTAATGTTGAACCTTAATTTAATATGCCAACAAAAATGCAAAATAAAAAGATCTAGTTTAGAATTATTACTTGAATCTGAAATAGAATAGTGTAAGGAACAAAGTAAAATAAATTTGTTTGCAAAAAAATCATTGGATGTGAAAAGGTCCTCTTTCGGTTTGCCTTTAATCCGGACGAGCGGGGAAACAGTAAAAAGATTTCCACTCTTCATTGTGGAAGTCAAATTGTCCTTCTCCACTTAGAAACACCGGTCTCCATATTCTTGGATTGTTTTGCCGACGTACTATACCACCCGTCTAATGATCACCAAGGTTTCAATAGCGGATGGACGGATAGGATTTGTTTTTCTATTGTAGCAGAAAACCACTCTATTTCTCTGCCTGTACAAGTATCCCTTTTTACCGTTGACAAAGTTAAACTCATTTTATAAAAATGGGAACGGCACTTTAGAATAATTGAATTTAGAAACTACCAATTTAGAAACTCTTCAATTTGGTAGATGCCAAACAGGAAATATTCAGATTCCTAATTATAAACGCAGATCCGCTGCAGCTCTCCTTTCTACATGTAAATCAACCAACCTCTTCCTCTGATACCACAAGAAAATCGATTAATTGTGTGTGTCCAAGCCAAAACCTTTGGCTCAAGAAATTGTTCAGCGATGGAGGAGAACGCCGTAATACTGAATAAAAGAAACTTCGGTGGTCGAAGAAAGATTCAAATCAAGAAAATTGAGAAGAAGAAGAACTTGCTAGTCTCGTTTTCTAAACGTCGTGCAGGCTTGTTCAGGAAAGCTGAGGAATACAGCAAAAAATCTGGGGCTCAAGTTGCTATCCTTGTCCAATCTCCAGGTGGTAGATTCTTTACCTTCGGTGGTCCTGACTCTGCTTCGGTAGACTCCATTCTTGACCAGTATCTTGCTGGCATGATGCCTTCATCTTCAAGTTCTGCTTCTTGTAAGAATGGTACTGTTGTTGATGATCAGGGAAAGAGTAAGCCTGTGGAGATTGAAGAAAATACTATGGAAGAATAGGTTATAGAGCAGGGATTGATGGAAACTAACCAGGTCAGTGATGGAAAAGAATCCTTGTTGAAACAGCCGTTGGATAATGATGATCTTCAATGGGTTGATGAACTCGAAAACTATATGGTCACCATGAAAGGCCTGGAGGGTGAGGAATTGTCTCAAGAAGATGATGGAACGAACAGGGCTGCTGATGATAATATTAATGGTGATCCTGATTCATCAAGTTTATTGAATCCCAATGTTAATCTTGATTATTTTGGTGGGTTTCCTGTGAATCCTGTTTATATTAGTGGACTACCAGTGAATAATGATTTGTTTCAAGAATATAATGAGATGACCAGGGCTGCTGCAGATGCTGCTTCATCAAGTTTGTTGATTCCAAAAGTTAATCTTGATTATTTCAGTGGTCTTCCAAAGAACAATGATTTCTTTCGAGATGATGAGATGGCCAGGCCTGCTGATACTATTAATGGTGATGCTGATCAATCAAGTTTAGTGATTCCCAACGTTAATCTAGATTATTTTGGTGGGCTTCCAATGATTTCTTTCAAGATGATGAGATGAACAGGGCTGCTGATGCTGTTAATGGCGATGTTGATTCATCAAGTTTATCGATTCCTAGCGTTAATCTTGATTGTTTTGGTGGGCTTCCAGTTGATTTTGATTTTGATGAACCGAGTCCTCAGTACAATGATTGGGAGTAGCAGCACTTATTCAAGATGCAGAGATATGGTTAATTAATTATGTTAACCAGATACATTTTATCAATTTTCCCTTTTTCGTTATTGTTTTGAAAGGCGAAATCTTATTGGAATTGGTATGTGTTATTAATGGTTTGCTCTTTGAATTATTTTATGAGAAAATTGTTGAGATTTCATAAATTGATTTTTGTGGTTGCTCTAGTTTTCCTTTTTCTTCATGTTCATAATCAGTTTCGTTATGTTTTACCCCCCACCGGACACCATCTTTTTGTGGAATTTCTAGAGGAAAAAGTAGGTAAAAATGGTTATCCAATTGGTCTTATAAATTCTATAACGCTTTCAAACTGCAGAATCAGCAGCAGTAGGTAAAATGGTTGCAAAATTGGGTTTAGAAAAATTTCCAATTCAAACACTATGGGATCTCTTCGTTTGTTTTGGTGTTTTCTTTTGGATCTTTTGAAATTATGAGAGCAGAGTCCTGTCCCAAGAAGGCTTTGGGGAGTGGAAACAAAACCCAAAATTAGAAAAATGAAAAATGAAAAAAATAAAAAATAGAAAAAAAGGAGAATGGAATATATGGGTACGGTAAATTAATTTGGGCACCACGTTGTGCTTTCATCTCTGATAGAAAGGGCCTAGTGAAGTTTAACAAAAAAGAATGAAAGAATGTAGGAAAGCTTGACCAGTTAAGAATGTATCTAGCATTAATATGCACATTTGAAATTAAGACGATCGAGTATAATTTTCTATTATCAAATTCTATGATTGTTTGTCATTATTTTTTACGGTAATGAAAACCGATTGCTTGTCATTATTTTGTATGGTAATGAAAAACGACTTGTAAACGTGGAAAAAAAAAACTTGAGAGATTAGGTAGGATTTAATTGTGTTAATTAGTGTCAGTGGCACACCTGTTAAGAAAAAAATCCATTGTACTTGTCGACAAAAATCTAGTTGTTTTTTAAAATTCTTTTCATGAGTGTAGAGATGAGGTTTAGGAAGAGCGGAAGTGGAATGGGAAATTGAACTCAGGACTCGACATTTATATGTAAAAGTTTTTTTTCCCCTTAGCTCGTGTTTGTCGGGCACCCTATAAGGTCTAAATTATACTCGCTTCGTCCTTATATTAAAGTCATATTTTAGAAATTCAAGTTTCTATGAAAACATAAAAATTGTTATGTTTAAATGAGATGGCATTGGAGAAATTACATATGTACTCTTTGAATTCAAAATATTTATTTGCTAAATGTGCATTGGGATTTTAAAAAGTTACTTTTTTAAATAATAAGATTGGAAAGCACCTGTCGAAGTTAAAATGGTTACTCTTATTTTGGGACACCAATAAAATAAAATACATGACGTTAAAAATGGGACGAAGGGAATACATAATTTCTCATATATTTAAATATTTATTTATTGCCCCCTTCTACATTCAAAAACTTTCTTGATTGTACATAATTCATGCAAATAACTAACACCTAAAGCTCCTTTTATTTTTTTTAAAAAATTTATCCTCCCCCACCTTATGCTCCTTTTGAGTGGGCGCTTATTTGACAAATCTCGATATAAATACTTTTGAAGATCAGTCTCCTTTAGAGTTCCAATACTAAGACAATTTCTTTACATTGTATTTTTGTGTTTGTAATCAGTAAATAGTGGACTTAGTAATAACTAAACACAATTTTCATTGTGGTCCTATTATAAAAGGAGTAATATTTCAAGCACTCAAGTCAGTGACTAAGGACTGGAACGGCATTGTATACACCATTTTAATGAATTTAGGAACTAATGGTTAAAGAGGGAAAAAAAAGGGGTTTTTTTTAAAATTGTTTTCTCTGGGAATTGAGTCATGAGAGTTTTAGGACACCATCAAATTCAGGCCTAATATAATTGGTACTCAATTGAATTCAGGACCTAATATTATTGGGCCTCTTGTAACTGGACTACGGCGCCTAAAATAAGTTACTTAGGGTTAATTGCAATTTATGAATGTAAAATTAGCAATTAAAGAGATGAAATAGACTATTAAACGCTAGGAACCTCACAACATAGTACTAATCTATCTACACACACATATGAAAAAAATAAATTTAAGGAAAAATCATTTAAAATATCTCTCACATTTCATCAAATGAATTTTTTCATCATTTACTTTTAAAATAGTAACTTTACGTCCCTTAAAAATCAAGTCAATAAAATTTGGTTCCATCCTAAGTTTTCGACCACTTTTTACCTCGAATCTATCATGTGACCCATACATAATCATTTTTTGTGGGGAAAAAAGGTTAGCTCTCATTTGTAGCTAAATAAATGATCCGATCTAAATTCATTTTTTTTATCCCTAAAGAAATAGAATCTAATCCTAACCATTTTCATTTTCTCCCTTAAAAAGTAAGATCTGATCTAATCTATATTCATTTTTGCTAATAAAAATGTGGAATCTAACTTTTTTGTATATAAAATATGGCTGCATATGGATCACATAATGATTTCAAGCTAACAAGTAGTTAGAAACTTAGATTGCGATCAAACTTTGCTAATTTGAATTTGTAAGGAATGCAAAGTCAATATTTTAAAAATGAAAAATGGAAAAATTTATATAACAGAATGTGAGGGACATTTTGAATGATTTTTCATAAATTTAATTAACCATCTTCTCTCCTAGGTTTTACCCATATTAGTATACAACTCTTCTCTAATTAACTTTTCTTTTAATTGTTGTCTCTTTTAACAACTTATATCTTTCTAAATAAAATTGAATTATTTTTTATTTTGATTTCTCTCTTTTCTACCAATTTTTATCTTTTTTAACAAATTTGTATAATTTTTTTTATCAATATGGATTAACTTTATTTAGTGTAGTTTTAATTGTTTCATTAGTAGATTGATTAGTACTATTGGAAACAGAATATTTGTTCATGAGAAAACAAATTATTGCATCTTTTTTATTTAATTGAGTAAGAAGACGTAGTTCTATATTTCTGGTCATTGTGATAATTTTAATTATCACAAAAGTATCTTTCTTTCTTTCTTTCTTTTTTTCGGTTTTTGGTATGCATTGTAGTATGTGAATCGATACTTTAGTAAGAGCATGTCTAGAAGTTTTCAAAAAATAGGTATGATAGTTAAACAGTTAGAATACATTGAATATATAAGAACATTTTTTAAACTTTAGTTATTGATATTTGCTACAAGTTCACAACTAATTTAATATAAGAAAATAAAAGTACTTGCCTTTTCCAATATCTGGCAATAGCTAAAGACGTTACATATTTCTTTTTCTTAGTTTGGCAAGATTCAAAGATTTAGAAACTCATTTATTACCATTTCTATAATTTAATAGAGTCAAGAAAAAAATAACAAAATCTACCCGTCCATGATTTTGTGCCCATGTATAAAACTATAAATATCCACCAATCTAACCAATTTCTTTCTATTGTCTACGAGAAACTCGTTATATAAAAATAGTAATTATTATTGTGTATATTCATACGGTAAATAAGGTGTGATTGGCCGTACTTGTTAGAAAAGTTCTTTATACTTTCCAAGATACGAATATCTAGTTCTCAAGACTTATGTATAAGAGTTTTTTCTTCTTAAGAGTTGTTTGTTGAGCATTCGATAATAGATGTAAATTACTCATAATTTCCCATATGTGTATATAGACTTTTATGTATTTCCCTTCATACATGTAGACGCTTGATTGTACATAGTATTTGCAAATAACTACACACCTAAAGCTCATTTTGAGTGGGCACTTATTTGATAAACCGTGAAAACCAGTCTTCTTTCAGAGTTCTAATACTAAAAAATTTCGTTAAATTGAATTTTTATTGCATAATCAGTAAATGCTGAACTTAGTATTAACTAAACAATTTTCATTGTGGTCCTAATATGAAAGAGTAATATTTCAAGCACTCAAGTTAGTGACTAAGAACACGAAAGCTACGGTGTACACCATTTAATAAATTTGGGAACTAAAGATGCAATAGGGTTGTTTATTTCTTTATTTTCTCGGAATTGATACATGAGACTTTTGGGACTGATTGAATTCAGGACTAATATTATTGGGACTCAATCGAATTCAGGACCTAACATTGTTGGGCCTCAATCGTTGTGCTTTTTTTAACTAGACTAAAGTGCACAAAAAAAAAAGTTAAGGTCTGTCTGACAAGTGCCAATTAAAATGTAGTTCAAGTGTTAAATTTTAGAAGGATAAAATTATTTATAAAAAATATGTAAATGCAATTGGCAAAGTAAAATTAATTAGAGAAAATATAATTATTAATAGTAGGAAAGGTAATAATTAGGTGTGATTTAGATAGGTTAATGAATTGGACACCCATTAGAAAAATCTAATATGTTACTTGTTAGAAAATTGGATTAATTTCTTTTAGACAGGTTTCTTGTTTTGTGTGGAAGTAACTAGTTTTCTAATTAATTTTAGTTACTTGAAGTAATAGTCAAAGAATATTCTATTTAGTTTAGAATTAGAAGTTATTTCCTATTTTGTACAAGTCTAGGAATTCGAATTGGTTTCCTATTATTATTTGGGTTTTGGTCAAATAATGTTCTCTATAAATAGGTGGGTTGGTATGCTACACAAGAGACACATAATAGCACACAAGAGGCGACATGTAGCTTTATACATGGGGTGAGAGAGTTCTTGGGAGATGAGAGATGGTATACAAGAGTTGGATTTGGGTTTAAATTGTATTCTTGTATAGGGTTTTCCTCTCATAATAAAGAACGGATTTCTCTCCATGGACGTAGGTTCAATGGTGGAGTCTAACCACGTTAAATATTGTGTGTTTTCTATCTTTCATACTTGTGGCTTATTCCTCATTAAATTGTTGTGTACTTGATATCTCAATAGTTGTTTATTCCACGTTTAAATCCTAATAAGTGGTATCAGAGTTTGGTTGAGAGATTGGGCTGTTTACAAGCACTTGGATCCCAACAAACTAAATGGTTGGATCAAGAGCTTGGTTGTTCAAGGTTGGATCCTGATTAACTATTGAGATCAAGTGGATTGGCGTCTGTTACCAATTGAATAATTTAACGGGTGATATCCTTGTTTCAATCGCTTAGTAAGAAGCATTGACGGTGAAGGATAGAAAGTCGAAAAGTATGAAGATACTTGATGGTGAATTTAGGCAAGTGATTCAAAGGTCAAGGAAAAAGTGGAGTCTAATGTTGATTTTGGAAGTGAATCGGTGAGATTTTCTCACCTCCAACAGTTGATATTTTATCCCGGTGGCTTTTAGATTTCAGTTATATTTTTTGGGTGGTGTGGCACGTGTCCCAAAGAAACAAAGAGATCTAATTTCCATCCGCCAGAAGACTCTGACAGTTACGAGTTTTCATTTTAGGTGGAGTTTTGGAAACTACACGTGGTGAGACAGTCCTGAGGATGGAAAAAAGTATGGTGATTGTACAATTTGGTTACCTCAATGATTAGTGTTAGAGGTCACAGAAGGGGATTCCGGATTGCAAGTGGTGGTGAGAAAAAATCCTGCAAAGAGAGATGGTGAATTGAGGCACCTTCTCACGAGTCAACCGGAGGTTGGACTCGAAATAACTACACATTTTCATTTGTCGATTGAATCAATTTGGCGTCAGGACTGTGTGGTGTGTAGTTCGGTACCATATTATTTGGTAGTTGAAGGCAAATGGTTGCTAAAAGAAATTTTCGCCAAGGTAGAGATTTATTAGAAAACTGACTTAATTTTTTTTAGACAGGTTTCTTATTTTGTGTGGAAGTAACTAGTTTCCTAATTAGTTTTAGTTATTTGAAGTAGTAGCCAAAGAATATTCTATTTAGTTTAGGATTAGAAGTTATTTCTTATTTTGTACAAGTCTTGGAATTAGAATTGGTTTTCTATTGCTACTTGGATTTTGGCCAAATAATGTTCTCTATAAATAGGTGGGTTGACATACTACACAAGGACACACAAGAGGCGACATGTAGCCTTATACATGGGGTGAGAGAGGGTTCTTGGGAGATGAGAGATGATATACAAGGGTAGGGTTTGGATTCAAGTTATATTCTTGTATAGAGTTTTCCTCTCATAATAAAGAACGGGTTTCTCTCCATGGACATAGGCTCAATGGTGGAGTCGAACCATATTAAATATTGTGTGTCGTCTATCTTTTATTATTGTGGTTTGTTCCTCATTAAATTGTTGTGCACTTGATGTCTCAATAGTTATTTATTCTACGTTTGGATCCTAACATTACTAGCATTGAGTTAATTGTAATTCATGAAGTAAATTTAGGTTAAACTACAATTTATCGAAGCAAAAGTAGCAATTCAAGAGATGAGATGGGCTATAAAGCCCCAGATACCTCACAACTTGGTACTAATCTACACCCACACGCATATATCAAGGCACTAAATTTAATAAGTTATCTTCTCTCCTAGGTTTTACTCATATTTATATGCAACTATTCTCTAATTAACTTTTCTTATAATTTCTCTCTTATTTTTATGACTTTTATCTTTTTAAATAAATTGAATCTTTTTTCTTATGGTTTCTTTCTTTTCTAACAATTTTTATCTTACCTAATTTGCATAATTTTGTTTTATCAATATGGATTAACTTGATCTAGTGCAGTTTTAATTGTTACATCAGTATTAGTACTACTCGAAATTGAACATTTATTCGTGAGAAAATGAGTTATGACATCTTTTTTTATTTAATTGAGTATAAATATGTAGTTCTAAGCTGATGGTTATTATAAACTTTTGAATTATCAAAAAGAGTGTCTTTCATTTTTTTGGGCATGCAATATAGTATACGATGAATATTATTAAACTATAGTAAAAGTGTGTTTGAAGATCTAAAAAAAATCAGTATGGAAGTGAAACATTAGAACAATGTTTTTATATATTTAATATTTAGTTTTGAAAAACTTATTCATTGTGTTTTTCAATGCTCCGTTTTCTTGTCAATTGCTCCGGGCCTCGAATCAGTGCCTCTCACTAAGTGTGTCGCATCCACATTTCCCCGGCTCGGTGGTAGTGTCTTTTGTCCATGCCAAGTGCTCATCGACGGAGCGGGTTCTGTTGTGGAGGGATCTACTGCAAGATAAGCCTCAAGGGGCTTGGTGCGTCGTGAGGGACTTCAACGTGGTGGTGGACCCAAGTGAGAAGAAAGGGGGTCGACCATATCAGGCCTCAGAGGGGTTAGAACTTCTCGATTTTATGACTTGTGTTGGAGTATTTGACGCGGGGTACTCAGGCTCGCGATACACGTGGTGTAATAATAGGCTTGGCCGAGCAAGGATCTGGAAACGGCTCAATCGGATGCTTATCAATTTGGAATGCTTGGAGATAGCAGATTCGGTGGAGGTGTTGCATCTGTCACGGGAACCATCGGACCATGCACCGCTTCTCGTCTCTTTCTCCTCCAGGTTGGATAACAAGCCTCGGCCATTCAGATTCCTAAATGTGTGGACGTCTCATGGGGACCTAATGGAGGTGGTTCGAACTGCTTGGCAAGGGGAGATAACAGGTTCTCCCTTCTTTGTGGTCTGGAGAAAATTGAGGGCTGTGGCTAAGGCCTTACGTATCTGGAATAAAACTTTGCATGTGTACTACCAAACGAATTAACAAGCCAACATGATCAGGTATAGAATTTATAGCATTCCAATACTTCAAAAGGGAACCAATATCATGCTTAACAAAATATACAGGCCAAAACACAAGCATCACCCCAACTATCATAAACAAAAGGTAGAAAAGGTCGCGCTCAATAGTCTAGCTTGCAACTGAGCGAGAGACTTAATTCTCTTAGGTAAGGCCAACCTCATTTTGAACATTAGAGCTGTATCAGCTATCTTTTTAATTAAAGTTCCGTATTCCATCGTAATATCTATCCTTTAACAAGCACCAGTCACCACATAACAAAGACGATTACAGCATATATCAAGCTCAAGTACATTTTAGTAAGAAGTCAAACAAGTCTTTTTAAGTACATTCAATATTCAAACATGGCAAATTTCCGACTCACTCATCCCAACATAGTCAAGGTGACAATCGTTCAAGCGCATTTACTAATCCAATTACCCCATTAGTAACACTAATCAAATTTCCTTAGTACATTGTAGATCTACTACGTCTAATATCAAATCAAATAATATGATCATTACTTAAGTACATCAATGGCTCTTAAGTATTCTAAATGATCTCAAACATTTCATACATTGGCTTTTCTAATGACCTAACAACTAGTTATCTTTATCCTATTGGACATTAGCCCCAAATAATCCTCCAATAAAATTTAAGGAGCCAAAATGCCATCGAGAAATCACCTCACATGGCAAATTCGTCAAACTCATCTCTCCTCAATTTTGAAAACTCTCCTCAAGGTTTAGAGCTATTCACAACTGCATAGTTCTTACTTAAACTACGATTTCACTCAAATTCTAAGTCTAAACCTATATTTTGGCTAAGAGATGGCAGATATTCCATTTACCATTGAACGACTAGTAAAATTATTCGTCTTAAAAACAGAGTTGGCACTAATCTTCAAGATCTCACTATTGGCTCTTCACCTTTAACTTTCAAAAGCTAGACTTGGTCCTTTCGATTCACTTTTCCAAATTTAATCATGCTTTCTAGTCACATCATAATGCAACATACTAAATTCTTCCCAATTTGCAAATACAACATTGAATGAAATATCTGGTATTCGGGTACAAGAATCTGACATTAGGATAATTCACACCTCAGGCTGGCCAGTCCCAAGAGTAACTTACCTATATCTGAGATTCCTACCCAACATACATATCTAATATCCCCAACTATAGACTTTTGTTCCACACTTAACAAGCCAATCCCCACAGTCCGAGAATCCTCTCCCGGCACGAGCTCGATAAGAGCTCTGATACCACCTGTGGCGACCCCACTTCCCCCTAAGGCGAACCAGAGGGTTGGCGGGCCGTCTGCCTAGCTCTCGCCAGGACTCACACAAGCAATCTAGCCCAAATCCTTCCGAAGAATAACCTAAACTATTACAACACCGTTTCCTTCCAAATAGGCTGATGACTAAAATCACATTAACTTCAGAGATAACAGCATTTTTAAGATAGCCAATTGTCGACTCTTAAATACCTTACGCATTACAAACCAGGCAACAAAAACATACAATCCAAAAACATTAGTACAAGCCAAATAACAATTCCAGGGTTTACACTTTTCCAGTTTCAAGTGGTAACCCAAGACAAAAGCACATTATTTTATTCGAATTACATTATGAACTGCAAACCAAAGTCACAAGGTTCAAATACATTCATAAGCAAATATAAGTAGGCTCAGATTTCTCAAACGTCAAGACCTGTCAAGGAAAACAAAGAAACGTGGGGTGAGCTAAAGCTCAGTGGTGCCCCAAAACATGCAATCAAATAAAACAAATAACACGTATTGAGTTCAACTGAAGTAAACAAATAGGAAAGCGTATAACAGCACAAGGTAGGATACAGGGACTCTCAGGAGCCATTCTCCACGCTTGATCAAAAATTTACCGTAGTCAACACTCCGTCAACTCTCACTACTTACGGTCCATGTAGCTCTTTTTCTTTTTCTTAACTCCGACACCAATCATACCCCTTTACTGGGCCCGAACACCAAATAAGAAAGCAGTAATACTCGAGTACACCCTTTGGATAAACTAGTCGAGGGATTAAATAAGAAAGCAGTAATACTCGAGTATATCCTTTGGATAAACTAGTCGAGGGATTCACCCAACGACGTCACAGACTAGTCGAGGGATTTACCCAACGACGTCACAAACTAGTCAAGGGATTTGCCCAACGACGTCACAACACTTGAGATATTCACGAAAACATTTCACACAAGTCACCACTCGAACGGCTAGTGTGATAAAGTACACACTGCTCACTTCGATGGATCAAAAACCACTTATGTTTCATAAGATATGAATGAGCAAGAGTCTTCCTCAGTCAATTAATTCAGATACATGCAAGAAATTTCGCATTAATGAAAGTTTCCTTTCAGAGTCAATGTAAGGAACGGAACAAAAGTCAGGCCATCTTCTTTTCCAATCAAACATTCTATCCCTAGTTATCCCTTTTGAGCCCTCAGAAAAAATACTTCGTTTGGCAACCCCTGAGAATCGCAAACCCCACACTGGGGCAAGTTTGAGTTGGAAAAGAAAAAGTTTCAAGAAGTGAAAAGTGAAAGGCAACAAAATCAAAGGCCAAAAGAAGAAAAGAGAACCCCAGTTCAAAATAAACTGGGGCAAATTTTGTGAAAGTTCAAAAATGGCAAAAGGCCGAAAAGTCAAAAGAAGAAAGAAAATGAAAGAGAAAAAGCCTCAAGTGAACATAAATTGGGGCAAATTCTGATTTAACCCTAAAATAGGGTTGGCGCGACAATGCGATCTCAGATTCTTCAAACCACTTTTGAAATCTGCTTTCAAGCCTTAACTTTTCTAAGCACCCCACCTGACCCTATTACAAAAGCCGAAAGTCCTGACTTCTGTTCTTTGCAATGGCTCTGTCAAGAAAATTTCTGATGTCGGAAAATTTTAGCTGTATCCCTGAATTGCCTGGGTATGGGGCTGACGCTACTCACCATGAGAAAACCCACCAGGTCGAGGAAAAGAAAAGGAAAGCGAAAAAACAAGGCAAGAAAAGAAAATGCAAAAATCGACTCTGAAACCCCTGGTGAATGATGAGAAAAATGCAAACAAAATCTGAAAGCTTTGAGTTCAAAATAGGGGCAATTTTGGAAAAATGCGATCTTCGGTGCAATGTCCTTGAAAGTTTTATTCTTCAACTATCGTTTTCAAACCACATTACAAGCTAATAAAGTCCATCGTTGACTTATTCCTTCATGACAATCCAAAGTGAGGATTATGCTCGTAAGAAATCCATCAATCAGTTGTGATCATGGGGATATACCCAGTTTTCACAGGTTTAACTATCGCTTCTACTCATTTTGTTGCAAGCTTATAAAGCTTATACGTTGACTAAGTTTTCTTAAGAAATAAGGGTGACAAACTATTCGCTTTCACTAAGATGAGGTATTGAAGGGATTACATACCACTTGGGCACAAAAGTAAGACAAATCTTGACCTCCCATTTCCAAATCAGACATAACACCCGTTACCCAAAGCATCGATGCTAAAGTGAGGAAGAAATTTTTTGTAATTTGGCATTATTTTGAGAAATTCATCATGAAATTTTCTGTGTGAGGTTAAGCAAGACGTTCAAATTTCTTCACATTATATAGGAAACACAATTTCTTACTTTGTTCAAATAAATGGAGAGGCATCCAAACCAATTTTTGCATTCAAATGGGCCCATACTGGGGCAAAATTTTTATTTGCAAGATTTCCCAAAATAAGCCCACACTGTGGCAAATTTTTTATAGTTCGTTTGAGGATTTCATCAAAGGATCAAGCAAGACTTTCAAATCAATCACGCTGCCCTTTTCATGAAAATTTGAGTGCATGTAAGCCCCCTGTGCAGGTATTCATAGTGGAAATCGACGAAAGAGCATCCGGTGATGTGGAAGGCCGATACCGAAGAAAGAGAAGAAAGAAGGGAAAAGGGCCCTACACTAGGGGCAAATTATTTTGGAAAAGATTCCCTCGAAAAATCAGAAAAATTCAAAAGTCAAAAATAAAAAATCAAGTTCAAATTCTTGTTTCTTGGAAAATCAAATCTAATTTCTTGTTTCTTGACAAATCAAATTCAATTTCTTGACCAATTGGATGGCAGAACTGGGTTTTATCCTACTGGCCGCTTTTATTTTCGGCCGGCTCGGGTTTTATCCCACTGGCCGCTTTTATTCTCAGCAGGCCCGCTTTTATTCTCGCAGGCTTTTATTCTTTCGGGTTTTTCGGCAGGCTCGGGTTTTATCCCACTGACCGCTTTTATTCTCGGCAGGCTCGGGTTTTATCCCACTGACAGCTTTTATTCTAGGCAGGCTCGGGTTTTATCCCACTGATCGCTTTTATTTTCGGCAGGCTGTCAGGCTCGGGTTTTATCCCACTGACCGCTTTTATTCTCGGCAGGCTCGGGTTTTATCCCACTGACCGCTTATATCACGTTGGACCTGGGTTTTATCCCGCCAACCTCGGCAGAACTGGGTTCTATCCCGCTGACCGTTTACATCGCTACTGGAGCATGAGGTTAGTCCCGCCAGTGAGCATTTCATTTTCACAGCCACTGGAGTATGAGGTTAGTCCCGCCAGTGAGCATTTCATTTTCACAGCCACTGGAGCGTGACGTGAGGTTAGTCCCGCCAGTGAGCATTTCATCTTCACAGCCATTGGAGCGTGAGGTGAGTCCCGCCAGTGAACATTTCATTTACATCGCTACTGGAACGTGGGTTAGTCCCGCCAGTAAGCATTTCATTTTTTTACATCGCTACTGGAACGTGGGTCAGTCCCGCCAGTAAGCATTTCCATTTGCACCGCCACTGGAGCATGAGGTGAGTCCCGCCAGTGAGCATTTCATTTTATACTGCCGCTAGCCGTGGGTCAGTCCCACTAGCGCGCGTTTCATGTTTCATTGCCGCTAAACATGGATCAGTCCCACTAGCGTGCATTTTATTTTCATTACCACTAGCCGTTGGGTTTGTCCCACCAGTGTGCATCCCACGATTTTAAACTTTGTACGGGTCAGTCCCGCTTTTAAATTTCTTGTTCGAGTCAGACCCGATTTTTAATTTCTTGTCTCGGGTCAGTCCCGATTTTAATTTTCTCGTCCGAGTCAATCTCATCAAAAGGGGTCAGTCCCCATTGCTCGAGGTGTTCACAGCCGAATAACCCACGTAAGTATTTGGTGTCTACTTCTTTGTCTCAAGTTTTTCCAAAACTCAGACAAAGAGGGGCAAACTGTAGACACCAAATTTTTGGTTTCGAATTTTATTTTTTTAATTAGTTTAATTTTAGATTCATTTGTTTCAATTTTGGATTTATTTTGGTTGTTTCTTGTTTCGTGTCTCTTATTGTATTTTAATTAGTTTACGAGCATTTATTTTATTTACTAATTTGAAAAATGAAGAAAAATAAAAGAAAAATAAAAGTGAAAAATGAAAAAGGGGATTGAAAAATTGCAACTTTGCTGTTTATTATTTCTAGTTTATTTGTTTTTATCTGATGTTACTCAAATTGTTGTTTTTACTTAATTTTATTATCATTTTGTTAAATTACTTTAAAAAAAAAAAAAAAAACTATGACATGCAAGTTGCGTTCGTCCGCAGCTTGCAAAGATAAGTTGCAGCAAGGCCTTGAGGGCAATTTAAGGGCTGAATGGCCAGGTGTCTAGGACACCTCAGACCCTAGAGACTTCTAGAAGAGGATAGGTGGAGGGTGGAAATGAAAGAGGAAGGACAAGAGAGTAGGGGAGCCGTGGGATGAAGGGTTTTTGGTGAAGGTGGTTTGCATTTTGGGCAGTAGCCGCAAAGAGCTACGGTAGAGGTTTTAGAGTGGGGGGCGAAAAGAAAAACGGAGCAAGAGGGTAGTAGTTTAGAGCAAGAGAGGGAGAGATCGACGGCTGTCTAGCAAAAGAAAAAACAAGGAAAACAAAACAGCTAGGAAGAAAACAGAAAAGAGAAGGGTTGCGACTAAGATCTGGAGTGAAGGCTAGGTCTTGAGAGGAAACTTGAAGAAAGCTTCGATCTTGGGGGTGGAAGAACGGCTAAAAACAGCAGGGAAAAGAGACCGAGAGGGTGAGATAGAGAATTAGAGAGAGGAAGAGAGGAATCGGGTGCCGTCCTTCCAGGGACAAAGTAGTAACTGGAGCTGCTGCTCCTCACGACGCTTTCACCATTTCACTCCACCATTGTTACCCGTGAACTTCACCGTGAGTCAAGAGCAAGAAGAGGCAAAGGGCGGCTGGATTTTGGGGGAGAGTTTTGAGGGAGCCATGGTGCAAGGCTGCGAAGAAACAACGTAAGAAAAGTCTGTCCAAGCCACCACAGTCCGCATCAGCCGCAGCCTATCTTAAGGAGTAGAGCCGTCTCCATTTCATTCCGTTGTCGTCACTTCCGAAAGAGGAAGAAAGCATTGCAAGTAATCTTTTCTTCCTAAGCTTGGGTTTCTTTCCATGTTCAGATCGAAGCTTTCAAAGCATGAGTTCCATAATTTTATCCGTAGCCATCCCCTGTTGATTATTTCTATACATGCTTCATGGGTTGATAAAATCGAAATCTTTTGTTTTCTGATAACCTGAAGGATAGTTGCAACCCCCTTGGATTAGGGAACTCTGGATTTTCTTTTCCTTATGCCCACCCTCCGTTTGATGAACTAGGTTGTTAGGCAAACAAATATGGGAAGGATTATTTTGAACATCAATGGAAAGTTTGGGTTTGTGTTCATGATTCCCAATGGGATTGTTCTGCTTGTTTAACTTGTGCGGTGTTTGCCGAAGTTTGAAAACACAGCAAGGCTATGCAGCTCTGCCTTCTATTGCTTTTGACTTCTTTTTTACTGTTTGGTTGCATAATCTTTGTTGGTTTGGAGATGGTTTGCACGATTTGTGAAACCGATAGAGTGTACGTAGAAGAGTCACAAAAATTTTTCCCCAGATTTCGCATGCCATCTTTAGTTTTGTCATTTTTGTTTCTTCACCCGGATGCTTTCTGCTGAATCTGCTAAGGTTAGACAAACCATGTTTGATCAGTGTTAAGCTTGATGGATGGTGATGCCCGTGAGTTGAATTGTTAGGTAATCAGTTTTTTTTGTACATTTTTCGTGAGTTGGAACTGCAAAATTGCAGCAGAATATTGCAGAAAACCTGCGGCACTTTTATCCTTTTTCTATTGCTGTCTTGCTGTTTAGTTTTTTACCCTTGGTGGTCAGTTTCACTCATTGTGTTAATCCTGCAATAAGAGTTGCTGTCTTAATCCTGCAATGATGGAATGGTTATATGCTTAGATGGAATGGCTTTGATCGAAGCTTGGAAAAAATGCAGCAGACTTTCATTCTCGGTAGCAGAAACTGGTTTTGTGGTTGTTTGTTGGCATGAATTTTTTCCGTGGATTGCATTGTTAAGGAATGTTAGCCATGTTCAGCTGGAATTAATTAAAAAAGTGTTGTATGAAACTCATTGCTGGAAGTTGTTTGATTGCAGTAAGCTTTCATCAGTACTGAGTTTGGTTTGCAAGAAATGTTCACGGTGATTGCATGAAATTTGCATGGAAATTGTTTCAAAATTGCCTCTTAACCCCCTCAAGCTTCCCTTTATCTTACTATGACCCAACCAATTGAATAATGTCTTCAATTTGGTCCTTGGCAGTTTTAATTTTACAACTTTATTGCTCGTTTGCTTCAATTAACTACAATGTTTTGTTTCCATTGCACTTAATTCATGATTTTAGGGGCTTTATGATCAAGCGAGCTTTGTTTTGCACATTTCTTTTAATTTTTCTTAAATAAAGTGGTACCTTGACCTTTTTATTGTTTTGAAGCCATTTTTACTTCATTTGATTACCATCGCGAGGGAGGTATAACTTCTTTTATCTTGTTTGTCTCTCCCCTATGTGATCCTACGTGTTATGTGAATATGCATGTCTATTTCGCTTTCCTTGCCTTTCCTTAATTCCTTGCATTTATTTCATTTATTTTTGCCTTTATTTAAGTTATTCATTATGGGGTATGTGTACACCTCTTGGCTTGTAATAGATAGGGCTTGGCGAGCAATTTGGTCCATTTTCCCCTTCCCCTTTTGTTTTAGTTAGCAAATGTAATAGATTCATTAGCTTGGTTGCATGCCTATGTGTTATGTCTTAAGTGCTTTATTAGGCTTTTGCATCTAGTCGAGCATGCTAAGTGTTATGTGCTACGTATTTATAAGTGATTTGCATGTCTACTCGCTTTTTATAGTCATGAATGAATGTGATGGACGGACGTCACCACACTAGTCCAATGCTAGTTGTGGCCCCCTTTCCCGTCACCACACTAGTCCAACGCTAGTTGTGGTTCATTGTCCCGTTTTCCACTAGTCCAACGCTAGTAGGAAATTCTTAGAAAGGGCTAGTCCAACTCTAGACCCAATAGGCCGTTCCCCTTTCGTTAGTGCATATTTGCATGTTCACTACATTTTCATGCATTTTTCTTGGTTTTTATCATTTGGCATGCTCCTCGAATCCCTTTTCCCCTCATTTTGAGGTTTTTGCATCTCATGCTAGGTATAGTGTACATTTGCCTGAGAGTCCCCTTTCGACAAGGGAAACGAGCGAGTGTGGCTCCACAAATAGCTTTAGCACGCTAGTTCCCCCTTCTAATCAAAGGGAAGATTAAAGTCACAAAGTTAGGATTCCCCGTTCCCGTCTTGATGCATTCCTATAGGATTCATGCATTTCATTTATTCGCTATCCTATACACTTCTACTTTATATTCTATCCCTTTTTTCCACATTCTCACTTCACACTACTTTTGGACGTTTTCACTTAACTACTCACACTTTATACCATATCACTCGCACACATGCACTTTATGTTATTTTCACATTATCATTCTTTACTCACCTTACCTTGTAAATACATTTGCACACCTCCACTTACATCCTATTATTTTTATCACTTTTCTCACTTCACACAAACTCACATTTTCACATGGCATGCATTCCACTCATTTTTATGTCATTTAGGATTATGTGTGACCTCTCCAAAGGATCATTATTGGGCTTCACAATTAATGTGATTGGCACCACTCAACCTTTGAAGAGAAATTTCCCCCATGTCCCCTAGGTCTAGGTTTTTGCATTCATATAGTCATATCCAACATGCGATACATACCTTGGGTAGAAAAATTAGGAAAAGTTGGGTTAACTCACGCAACTAGCCTTGGCTAGGGTGAGGGAGTGCCTTAGGCCTTGCCTTTGCCTTCTCCCTTATCAAATGTGACCCCCGATCCCTCTTTTTGGTTACGTAGACCCAAAAGTTCTTTAAAAGGGTTTATTTACTTTTTTTCATTCAAAAACAAAAAATCATTTTTGGGTGACTTGGTACACCCTAACTCTATACCAAGTGGCGACTCCATTTTTGATACACAAAAACCCTTTTGAACTTTATATGGCCAAACCGTCGCATTTCACAATCCCACGGCCTTTCATTTTTCACTTTCACACACGTTCACATACACTTTCACACAACAATTCAAAAAGTGGGGCGCGACAATGGCACCAAGCAAAGAAAGTACATGCTTTTGTTTCACACACGAAGTACAGCAACCCCTTCGTTGGTTTCTGTGACTCGACGATCTTCAGGGCTACCCTTCTTCCACAACTACAGTAACGATATTGGTACCTTAGGTCAGTAGATCCGCCTCCAGTATTGCTAGATGAAGACATTTGAACGATCTAAACCTCCCTTGGAGCAGATGTTAGGAATTGATGTTTGGTGACAAGATGAAGTAATGGTAATGTGTGTTGAACGGGAACAGTTACAAAGGTTCAGATTTAGGTATGTGGGAAGAGACGATAGAGGGCAAAATGCACTTTTCATCCCCAATGTTTAAGGTGTTCACTAATTTCGTCCCTAAAGTTTCACACAAAACACATTTCATCCTTATAATTTTGTAATTTTGAACAATTTTGTCCCTAAAGTTTATGTAGAACACATTTCATCATCATAATTTTATAGTTCCTATCAATTAAGGACAATTAAAGGATTGTTAACCAATTTAAACATAATATCATCAGATGTCCCATTAATAATTGTATTATTAATACTTAATTCAATTATTGATTAAATTATAGAAATAACAACAAATATTTTTTATACGAGACTATCTCTTTTTTTCCCTTTAAATGGTGATATGATATATTTGAGACTAAATAAATAGATTGAAAGATAAATAGATGATTGAAAAATATGTATATGATGCAATAAAACAAAAATTTGCAAATAAATGACAATCTAAACCATTCATTCTTTTGCATTAATATTTTTCTCCAATTAGTTGTAATGGGTATGTTTGATATTTTTCTTGGCTATAGTGGGATTGTTTCTTTGCCACTGACTTTATTTTCTTTGGATTTTCTTGTTCGATTGTGATTAAGGAGAAAGTAATGGTAGCTAAAAATTTCTTAGTCTTTTTTGTACTAAAATGAGAAAGTGAATTAAGAAAAGATTTGGAAGGCTTTTAGTTAATCCATTTTCATTTTGGGCATGTTGTGCTCAAGTGACGCTATCCCATTCAAATTGTTTGACAATATACCAATTGTCC
Source organism: Coffea eugenioides (assembly GCF_003713205.1). Taxonomy (NCBI): domain Eukaryota; kingdom Viridiplantae; phylum Streptophyta; class Magnoliopsida; order Gentianales; family Rubiaceae; genus Coffea; species Coffea eugenioides. The sequence continues at coordinate 33,935,603 of NC_040043.1, forward strand.
TCAATTAGCCAAATTTAGGAAATTATGAGGAAGGAATGTGTTTGCGTAAAACTTGAAGGATGAAATTAATCAAAATTATAAAATTACAAGGATAAAATGTGTTTTGCATGAAACTTTAGGGATGAAATTGGTTAACACCTTGAACATTGGGAATGAAAAGTGTATTTTTGTCGACGATATAAACTAGCAAAGATGCTTATCAGAAATTAGCAAGTATGAAATAAGTAAAATGTTGACTGGGATCTAACACAAAAGCATCTCAGACATCAAACGACGCGTTTGCGAGCTGTTCATGGATAATATTCGGCCTTCAAAATTTGTCCGGTTCAGCCCTCATCTTGTACCTTATTTTTTAACAATATGTGTGGAACCCTTCTAATTTTGCACTAAAATTGCACGTTGTCGAACGGGAGTTACACCATGTGTAAACAGAGTTATGGAGTGTGCAAAATGCACATACCTTCAGCAACGATTGCACTTGGAACCTTTCCTGTGTATGTCCGCAAATTTTGCATTGCTGTACCTAAGAAATAGGCATGCCAGGAAGTAGGTGATGGGGTTGAAATCTATAGAGTAACATCCTTTCTTGGGAATCATGTCCATGTGATTTCGCACCTACTTTGAGTACAAGGCGTACAGGAGATAGTATCGAGACGTTTGATGAGTGTTACGTCGCGTTACTAAATAGTTACGAAAGATTGCAGCTTTTATCATAAAAGGAACTTAATAAAAACTTAGCAGGTCATGTGCTTTGGTTGAGGGTTCCGACCTTCCATATACCATTTATATGTGTATAAAGTTGCGGATGCAGTATTTGTTAAAAACAAGAATTTTTTCATGCTTTATGCCTTACCTGTACATTATTTCATCACACACTTTATCGTCTTGACCCCACATTTAATATTTGATGTACAAGTAGTTGACGTGGATTTACACCTTATTCAAAGAAGTGTTACGTTTGAGCAAGTGTGGTAGTTACTGACAATAAAAAGTTTATCCCAAATTGTTCGGGTAAGCACGTATTTAGTTACGGGATTGTCCTATATAACGCAGGTTTGGGCCACCTTCAACAATAAGTAACATTATGCGTAGAGCATTGGTGGAAATTTAGAAGCAAATATCCTATTGGGAGGCGCCTATGTATTAAAAAAGTAGCTGATGAAAATGTAACATGTAGTAAATCAGTCGTGTCGGGATGATGGCCAAAATTGTGTAAATTTGATGTAATTGTCTTGAATATTTGGGGTTTAATAGTGTTCATAATTTTTGTAATACACGGATACAGATAACAAAGCCTCCAAACTTTAATGTCTGTGGTCGGTATTACAGGTTCTTAGCATATAGTTACGCTTTATTTTTATAAAAATACTTGTAGAAGAGAGGTTATTAGTGACAATAAATGGTGTCTTTGGTCCATATAATAGGGAAATTTGGAAGGGCAGCGTCCTTCCCACCAGGTTTGGACTTGAAGGATGCATCTTAATGTCATGACAATGTAACTAATTTGCCTACTTGGACAAGATTTGTAGGACAAATGCAACGTTGCATTATTTACTGACTTGTCTAGTCATCAATTATTTACTGACAAGTTACATCCACTTGCATAACGAAAAAAATATCGGTAAAATTGGGCGCTTGTTCTACAGTTATACATTGTTGAAGGTAAATTCCAGTATGTGCATACAGAGTTACACTCCGAGCATTTTGCACAAAACTTACTTGATTGAAGGTAACGATGGTCAAGTGAATGGTGTGTAACACTTTGCTCTCGTAAAAGGGCATGTCATTAATGCCTATATTTTTTTAGGGTTTTCAAGTAATTGGTTTTCATTATCTATACTCTTCATCGTGCCACAATCTAAATGGCATTGGTGCCATGTGTCTTCATTGTCCATACGCTTCATAGTGCCCGTATTACAAGTAGTTGGCATAGAGTTACGGCAAATATACATAAATATACATGTTCGGGGTCGTATGTTATTACTGACAACTATAGCTTGAAGACCACAAAAGACATGATTCAAAATCACATTTTTCTGGCCAAAATCGATAAATAAACAGTATGATATAAAAAGTCACAAATTTCGTCGCTAATATGGCCAGGTCGAAAAAACTACTATTTCAATAACATCCTTTGCTACTATACAAAAAGAGTCATGAATTTACATCCTTAACTATGATGATCTTACAACCTTTTACTGTTTACTCCCAACCGTGGCGGCAATAGAGTCCTGAAACTTTGTATTATGCTCCGAACTACAAAGCCGCGCGGTGTACATAATTCGATACTTCGCAGCATTTTCCTGCACAATTTCACCTCTTGTAATTAACCCCGGGGATTGAGGTATTTATTAACCGTTTTATTGCCACAAGTAGAAAAATATATAGTTATAAAATATGATCACACCTCAGTAATTCGCACAGCCAATCTTCCACTCCAGTGTTCAAGAAAGGTCATCGTGAAAACTCCACTATCGAACCTGTACAGATCAACATATTGTGACTCAGAATTATGGACAATATACTAAAGTGATAGTAGTACGCATTGCAATAGCAAGGTATCGGGGTCGTATTGAAGATCCCATATTTTACATGCGATCGGGTGACACATGAGGTACATCAACAACTAAGAGTTTGAAAGTTGCAAAGTCAAGTTCCATCCCAAATTTTACTGCCATTATCAGTCCGGGGGCACGTTGCTGCATGAAACAGAGTGAAGTAACTATTTGTATGATAAAAATTAATAAACAACTTCTATAAACAATCATACCAAGCGCTTTAGAACTGTAATATCTTTGCTCTTTGCTTGTTGTGGGTCAGGGTCTAGCAGATGCACTATGCGTTGTGAGACATGGAAGGAGTACACAAACCAGTACCTGTCTACGAGGACAGGCACAAGAATCTGCAGCATAAAAAAAAAAATTTTCATCAGCACGAGCATAATAGAATAGTTTACCAATAACTTGCCAATATATACAAACTCATCAATAGTTATGATAAGGTTATGTCCATACCAACTGACACTTAGATGGATCAGTCGCTTTATCAGGGTCGCGGATCTTGAACAACTTCATAAGCTTAGCAGTTAGGATGTCATCGGACTGTGATTCGAATTTTCGAAGATTCAAAATGCCATCCTATTAACAATCAGTACAAGGACATATAGATGTTTAGGGTGAATTTCACGGATTCGGGTAATAGATTAGTACATGCATTTGTCCGAAACTTTGATAATATTTTATTGAATGGTAGCCATTATCTAACAACAATTTTAATGCTTACAACTGCTATAGGCTCGACAATATAGCATTTGACTCTTCTGGTTGTGCTAGTCTCCCCACCCAGTTTATATGCCAGGCAAATATGTCCATGACCTACGTAGAGTTACAGCCAAGTAACAGAATTGGTTTAGTTACTGCCATTTGAAAAATGTATCGCTTTACCTTACCAAACCAACACAATGTATTATTTCTCGGGCTGAAAAATTATACCTAACCCGAGTCGAGACATGCATGCCATCACAAAGAGTCCTGAGGTCATCTCGTGTTAGAGAAAGTTGGAACATTTGAATGAGTGTCTCCCTGCTATTACGTGAGACAAACAGTTACTTTTAAAATTGGCAGTTGTTAGCAACTATGTACTACAAAAAAAAGTAAATGCTTTATCATAAAGTTACATTCAACTTCAACCAACAAATACTAGTGCTAATAAACTATGCATTCCCTAATATTCATCAATTTTACTACCTTATGCTGGTTCTTCATTATAAAAGGGATGTTTAAGAAACATAACTTGGGAGAAATTTTACAATCTTATGGTTACAATTGATTAGTCTAAATTTAACTCCAATTGAAAGAGCATAAAAATGCATGAATTGATTACGAATGAACTGGAGGGATGCACTTAACAAATAGTGGCACCAATAAATTCTTAAGTGCCTGTATCATAACCTCATCATCGTATTATAAATACATAGGAACCTTACTTGGGATTCTTATCTACCTCCCACGCGAATGCAGCGATCCTTTTGTCGTAAATGCTAATTGTCACGTGTGAAGGCAGAAGGTACTCGGCTGACCGTAGCATGCTGCTTTTCTTCGTTGCCCGAGTTGGCCTGTGCTCATTCTTATCTTCAACAACTGCTGTAGATACAAATACATCAGAAAACCTTCTTGTTATGCAGTTCACACTGACAGAATAATGATTAGGTATGTGTGTTATAAAAAAATTTAATGGGGCAGCACATTGCAATAACGTTTAACCGATCAGCCAAGTATTCTTCAATTGATATGCAAAACTCAAATGTGTTGATCATAATTCAGACTCAATACTATCAAGGTTTCCATCCTCTGGACACAACATAATAAAATAAATTTGTGAGTACTTGTACATCAAATTCAAGACACTATTTTTTTATTCACTAAGCTTTTCTTTTGCGACTATAAGACCGCAACTTTCTCGATGTGTGTGGCCGATCCAAAGGATGCTTAATTCGAACAGGACCTGTTGAGCAATCATGCTGCATATGTTATGTGGCTTCATTCGCAATTTGGTTCGAAGTGCTTGTTATATGGTCACTATGTGCTTCAACAGCTCGTGAGTCATCTTGGATGATTGTTGGGGTATCATTTGACTTGTACACACTGTCTGAAATGTCCTTCCCACGACTTATGTTGCCAACATTTTCTGCCTCCTTCCCATCAGTAGTTCTCCCACTTTGCTCTTTTTCAACCGTCTCCTGCCCCATCGAATGTCGGTTTGTTAGTTCAGTTTCATCTATTGCTCTGGTTGGGGTTCCAATGTCATCATCATTACCGCCTGTATCTTGTTCTTTTTCACTATCACCGTCATCATCATCGTTGGAGTCCCTTCCTGCTTCTGCCGATTGATATTTCGAATGATCTCCACTTTCCATATCAAGATGTATTTGCTCTGAATCAGACATTCTCTGCTTCTGCTTTTCGTTTGAAACGACCTCTGTTGCTGCTGCTTTGGCCCTAGGATGAGAACACAGCAATTCTGCAATCTTTAATATCCTTCTTTGGCAACTGACTGTCATACTGTATACTTCTGAAAGTTCAACCTGCTTATACATTAACAAACCACAATGAATAGCCCGTTTCGACTTAATCCGAACAGATGAATTCATCATATTATACATTGATATGTATTACTTCCTCATGGACCTCACAAAATCTGCCTTTTCGCTTTTAGGTGGTGAAATATTTTTCAAGAAAAATTATGTACACCATATACATGAAAATGACTTAAGGTGTATTTGGCACTCGAATCGCATGAAGTATACAATTAATTTTGTATTTTGCATGAATAATATTCGAGAATTTTTTTCTCTCTCGTTTCTGTCATAAAATATGGAACAAGCGACACGAGCAGACTACGTTTCAAATGTAGTTAGATTATAGCTGAACACTAGTGTTATTTGTGATCGGCGTTTGAAAAATCTTGCCACCTTTTTACAAAGCTTAAAGACTTCTTTGTCCCATACTCTATTTACAACTAACTTTTCTGATTTTGTATGTCAAGCATGCAAACGCAAAATGATTTTGTAATCTGTACGTCAACACTTAATGATTGTATTTGACAAGATTACTTTCCTAAGTTACGTAGGTGTGGCCGCTTACAAATGATTGTTCAAATCATAAAAAATGTATAACTTTTACTTAAGCAACAATAGCGCATAATGAAGTATCAGTTTTAACAGTTAGGTAGCTTACAGCGATATCATGATACCCACTGTCCATCATTATTCCAACTAGCTCAGGGAGTAGTTCATTTATCTGTGCATCAGATTCAGCCTTTTCCTCTTCATGCGCCCCAATCTACGAAAACAAAATCAAACCATCACTTCATAAGTACATGGTATGTGTGGCCTATACATACAAACTAGTAAGTTACAATCCATAAAAAAAAAAAATTATCGCTCTTACTAGTTTTCCTTTTCCATAACCTCCGAGATTATCGATCTCCAATGCATCCCGCTCTGAAATTAAAGCATCTGTCCATACCTTTACTCTTGGTGTAACTCGAGGCACTCTATGCTTCAATATTGTCACTCGATCAAGGTAATGCACCTGCAATTCAATTGGAGACTGACACATCAATTATATCACTCGAGAATTCAAGTACTATGCATAAACAACCTTCATGTGCCTACTTAAAATTTGTTTTCGTTGCATCCCCTACTACTTAGATCACTTACTAACTTTCAATATCACGTAACTAAACTTACCAGTAGGACAAACATGCAACCCCCAACATATTGGTGCTGCTTTTCGCTTTTCTTCTGTACTTCTAATATCCTATTGCATAGTACATTTCAAACATACTCTGCCCAGTTTAATGAGGGCACCTCAGTAACCACTTTCGTGCAACCCCATAGCCGGATTTTATGCTCAGCCCGTGTAGTTGGAGCTAATAGACATCCACAAGCAAATGCAACAAATAGTCGTTTGAACTCGTCCCCACTGCTCATGTATACTAACTCTTCGGGCAGCTCTTTCCATTTGTATGTTCGGCGACTTGGTCCAGAATCTCCACCCTCACTGTTATCAGTATCTTCAACTGGTAAAGGGCCATCATTTGGGATTCCAAGAATTAAACTGATGTCTTTTGCTGTTAAGGGTAGCACACCATCTCTATGTAACTGAAAACTACTTAGTGTAGGATTAAAGTTGTCAACCAGCCAGGTTGCTATGCCGTTCGGAATGGAGCGACAATTTATTTCCAGCAGCCCTCCAAACCCCATATCTCTGATTTGCTGTTTTTTTGTTCCATCAATGTTCGATGCTAACCAAACCATCTGATTTGGTGAACAACGAATGGTGTACTTCGGATTCTATAATCAAGTTCAAGCAGAAAAACTAGTTAGACATACACAGATTATCACGTAACAACCTATTTCAGCATCCATGCCTTGTGCTTACCTTAATCTGCTATTTTCGCGGTATAGTCTGTCCAAGCCGTGTCATTTCTCTCTTATACTCCTCTTTCTTTTTTCGATAGTTCTCTTTTCGATTCTGGACTTCTTCCTCACTCAACTTATCATATGCTGCTTTGGCCATTTTATTATACTGCATTGGATGCATATAATCGTGAATCATGTTATACGTAATTCAACATTTTCTAACATAGATTAATATCAGAAACCTCCCCTAATGTTTGTTCTAATCACATCTAGCACCCCCAAATTTTTGAAATCATACATAGCACTCCCGGTAGTAGGATGTGATAGGTTCTCCTAATGAACAGGTGAGAAATTACCCATAAATCACTAACATCTATCCCATGCCACAAACAACCTTAACTCGTTCAGAGACAAAAAAAATTCGAATAAGTGATGTTATACCATAACCAAAGTTGAACGGCCATAATTTAAAAATAATCAATGCAGTATACGTAGACCAATACTCCACTACAAGAACTAAGAAGAAAACTGCATACCAAAAAAGATTAAAAAAAATCAAAAAATTCTTTTGACAAACTGCTGATAACTATTCTGAATTATGTAATATTCTTTGTACAAAGTGTAACTCTAATTGAACTGTCTGTGAAACTTATCAACATAAATACGATTATTACATACTGCACCCATATTTACACTAACAACTTTTCACACTTCTGTTGTAAGGATGTACAAGAAGTTTACACAAAATTACAAAATGATCAACAAATGTTACACTATTTAGGGATGATTGATCTAACAACTGTTCCTATCCCTCTCCCTAATATTAATTAGTCATGGCGTTTCCAGTAATGTTAACTTTTGACAATGGACATAGTGTCATTGCCAAAATCGCAATTCCTAACTACATAATAACACAATCTAAAGGTAGTTCAAAGATGATGGGAATTCATGAGTATATACCTCAAGTGAGCCATTTCTACTACACAATGGGGTATCGCAATCCATATGTTTTCAAAACACCATCTACAAGCAATAATCTAGCCACTGAGGATTGTAATATTAATAACTTACAAACTCAATTCGACTAGGATGCAGAAAAAAGCTATTTATACGACCGCATTTTTCCAAATATGGAAGAGCAAGTTTATTTATAACTACAACCACATTCTGAAACTATTGCTGCCATTATGAGAATCCATACTCACATTTTTATCTCCGTTCGGATCAGTGTAACATTTTTTAAACAATGTGTAACTCTATGTGAATTATTTATAAAACTTAATAGCAGAGACGCAATCTATTGTAAAGATATACAAGAAACTTACATAAAATTACAAAATGTTCAAAACGTGTTACACTATTTAAGGATGATTGATCTAACACCCTTCCCTACCTCGCATCCCTCCAAACGATACATATCATCATACTCCATGGTGTACGAAAATATGTAATTGTGTTACAACCCTGATGGTATCCTATTATTTACTAGATGATTATTTATATATACTAAAAAACAAGATTTAGACATGTTTTGCTACTAGCAAATAAACTCGTTTTGGGCTATGGGTACAGGTGGAACAAAAATAAAGTCTCTATCCTACAATTCATTTTTTTGCTATCATTTTGAAATAGAAGGGCTGACAATGACACCAAAGTTGTCATTGCAGGAGTGCTAAGTGTGAATTCGAACACATGGAGGGTGCTAGGTGTGATTAAAAGAAACCTCAAGGGAGGTTTCTGATATTAACCCTTTTCTAATTGTATTTTTTACTTTTACCGCGCAACAACTATAAACAATTAATGCTTTATTTAGTTATTAATGCATACCTCTGCTATCTTAATGCCTTTCGCTGGAACGGTGCTTTGATACTCCTTCCTACACACATTAAATATTAACCAATTAGCTGTGCATTCTACTCATGATTATTATTTTCAATAAACATCAATATTACCTAAACTTCATCCACGCATTCAACGGTGGAACTGGTTCTCTGACTTCACTTGTTCCCGCTGCCTCTATTCCTTCATTTTTGCCTAAACTCTTGCTCCGTCTTTTGCTTCTTATCCGTGCCATCCTGTTCATGCATAACAAGGAATACGATAAACATACACCACCGAAGTCTCAAATACGACATACCAGTTATACGCTAACATTTCTATTATGTTTCTTCTATGTACTTGTTAATCCACACCATGTAACATTTATCCAACACTGTGTTCATGCACAATAACTAATACAATCTAACATACATTAATACAGTCCCAAATACGACATTCCAATTTCAATCTAACAATTCTCCTCTTTCTCGCCGGTACCTGCTAATCCACACCATGTAACATTTATCCAACACCACGTAACACTTATCCAACACTTTGTTCATGCACAAGAACTAATACAATAAACATACATCAATGCAGTCCCAAGTACGACATTCAAATTTCAATCTAACATTTCTCTTCCCTTTCTGGCTAGTATATACACCATGTAACAATAATCCAACACCATGTAGCATTTATCCAACACTTTGTTCATGCACAACAACTAATACAATAAAGATACATCAATGCAGTCCCAAATACGCCATTCAAATTTCAGTCTTAACATTTCTCTTTTCTTTCTGTCTTGTACCTATTAATCCACACCATATAACAGTTATCCAACAACATGTAACACTTATCCAACATTGTGTTCATACACGTGAACTAATAGAACAGATACACTAATGAAGATCACAAAATAAGACATACCAATTTTACACTATCATTTCTACTCTTTGCTTCTCTGTGCCTGTTACTCCACAATATGTAAGACTTATCTAACATTGTGTTCATGCACATCAACTGATACACTAGACATACACCAATGAAATCTTAAATATAACATACCAATCTCAGACTATCATTTCTAATCTGTCCTTCGCTCTACCCTATGTCATTTTCTAGATCTTTTCCTTATACTATGTACTACATCTCACAAGTTTTGACTTTCTTATGTTAATGCTTTACACTTTAACACACCGTATCAATGTTTCTCCATGTCACTTTTTTCCCACGTAACATAATTTTTAGCCAACGTGCTATATGACCCTTCCTTGCACTGAATTATCTTGTCACTATTTAGTTTCGCAGTGTATGATACACTCAACGCATTGTACTATCTATTCAGCATATCGTAATTTAGCATCTACACCCATTTTTTACACCAACGAAATTCCAAACCCATGCACAGATTTTATCAATCAGTTGTGCCTCAAGATTTCCCCCTCTTTTCCTGCTCTCCTGTTTCGACGATCAAAGACAATTTTACATAATACTCCTATCACGCTAAACTTTTTTAATTGCTATACACAAAAA